>NC_067461.1:11431425-11736425 GCF_025434085.1 Hippocampus zosterae | reverse complement strand
GTATTACAAACAAGCCAGTTTATTGCCTCCAATATTCAGGTGTGTATTAAAGTTATATCATCAAATCATTTCATGATGTACAGTACTCCACATTTTTCAAAACCTGGTACTGACCTACCCAAAATAATCATCTGTTGAAATGTATCATACATATTGATTGCGTGTCTTTGCATTTCTCCCAGGTGATGGAAAGCAACTCCTGTGTGGTCTTGGTGACAACTCTGTGTTTATGTACAAGTCTTCCCTTCACGGCAATCCAGCTGTCTATACAGGTATGGTGTAGCTTCACAATCATATGAACAGTGACAGCTGTTTTATAAATGTGATCTCGGGTTAGGCGCGAGTGTTTTTTTTTTTTAATCTTTCCCAATTGGCTTCAAGAGAGTGCTCACATTCCAATGTAGTTCAACATATATCTATTCTCAAAGTTTTACTCATTTTACATTAAGTCAAGGAAAATTAAGAAATTGAGTCATTACCAAATGAACCAAGAGAAAAGCCTTTTTGGGCTACTGCACATAACTTTGAAACGGACCTTTGACTTGAATTGAAACACTCCACCGATATTTACTGCCTCGCTGATAACTGTCAACCTTGTAGATGAGGAATTTTGATTACAGATGATTTCTGAAGTAGGATTTTAGTGTCGGCACGGTCTATCCCATACCAAAAGCACCAAAAGGGGGCAGCACAGATACGATGACCAATGTGAGGTTACAAAGGGATGCTGAAATCTTCACTCTCTCCACAACTTACTGGAGTTCCATAAGAGCAAATGTTGCAAATACACACGGTTATTTCCAGCTCATTATGAAAGGCTGTCTTTGTCTGCATCCAGGACATGACAAGCCAGTGAGCAGCGTGAGCTGGAGCCTAAATAGGCAGTGCTGGTTAAGTGCATCACATGACCAGACTCTGCGACTTTGGACTCATGACATCCCAGAGCCTGCTGTTATCATGGTAAAATTTCTCATTCCCATTCAAAACACATACACTTGTGGTCTTCAATGTAATTCCTTTCAAAAGCCACGCCAAATTCAACCTGACCACTCACATGCCGATGCAAAAAAAAAAAAAAAGCCTCACGTGCAGACGATTCATCATTCACAATAAAGGAACTGTAGGACATGAACAGAAACTCAACGCAGTTTTTTTTTTTCGTGGAAAAGACTCTTTCCACAATCTCCATGTAAAAGATTGATGGCATCAAAGATGAAGAACAAAAGCAAACAAAAAAAGAGGACCGGTGTTCTACAGTATGTTTTCTTTTGCTCATAAAGCCGTCTTTAGTTATGTTGAAATCAAGAGACTCAATGACGATGTGTTTAAGTTAAGCAAACATGCACGATTTATTTTTTGTCTGTCCACAAAATCTCAAAACAGGCTTTTTACTAGCTTCGAGACAAAGACAGTGGTTACTGTATTTGCTCAAGCAACTGAGGGATTTTAAAAATAATTAATTTTACAGCAAGCTAACAACCATTGCATGGTTAAAATGGTGTGACTCAAACAAAACATTAAATAATCATATTACATAGGAGAACTCTTTGTGAAATGTGTTTAATTTGAGTTCGTCTGTCAGTATATTTTAAGAATATGAATATCGCTTGTTTCTTGTTTTCTTTCAGGGGAAAAATATGTTCTCTAAACCTATCAAAGCTGCCCAGTTTTATTACCTTGATAAGTTTTTGCTTCTTGCATCGGGAGACTCACTCCACTTGTATTTGTACCATGTGGATGTCACACATGATGACATCAAAAGGTAACGTGAGCTTGGATGGGTTCATATTTTTTTGGTTTGGTCATTTTCATATGACATCATGAAAAATGCCAATCATGCTTTTAAACAATTTTATTGTGTGTCAATATATGGATTATGCTACACTGATTTGTTAATTTTTGAAGCTCTATTGACTGTGTAGAAAAACAACAGAACAATAACCATTCTTTGTCGCATGTTCATTTTGAAAAAAGGTATGGACACTGTTTAACCTTTTTTTTTTACTTCAGATATCAGCAGCGAAGTTATGTCAAACTGTCAGGTTGCTTTTCAACATCCTCAGGAGCTGATATAACAGACTTGTCTGCTATCAATGATTTCTTCGCCTGTATCCTTTTGGTTTCGCATTTCGTTCTTCTGACAGAAAGTGGGGGCTCAAGTGTTTTGGTGGACAAATTTAATCTAGCTGCTGAACTTGTTAGCTCGCGCCTTGAATCTGAGCCATGTAAACTACTGCCTCTGAAGCTTCCAATGCTGGTTTTACTTTGTGATTATTTTGTCTTTCGTTTTTCAGGAATGTCTGCCTTCTAACCTCGATTGAACAATACTATTTAATTAATCCACCAACGGTGGTGGGATATCTTGTATTGAGCTCTCCATAACATGCAAAATTAGCAGATAAAAACACTTTTTAAAATCATGTAGCCTCTCCACCTTCATTTTAACTTGGGCCCATGCTTGTTTTGACTTCGTAGCAGTTCCCATAACTTTCCTGGCTCAGACATTGTTCTGGCATGTGCTTCCAATCGTTCCATTCAAGTGTTTGACATGAACAAAGGTGTAGTCGCTGCAGAGGTGCCTGATGCTCACAGCAGAGCCGCCCACTGTATCACACAAAACAAGGTACTCATCTCAAAGCTTTACAGTCCCCATTAAAAAAGTGATGGTTCCTGCATTATCTACTCTACTTCTCTGCATTATCTTTTTATTTTTTGTCATTGTCAGTAACACACACAGGATACTGTCATGTCGATACACTTGAGCAGTGACACAAAATTAAGTTAGCAGCTCTGTGAGATGCACTGAAAAAGATAACAATGGAAAATAATTTTAAAAGAGTATAAATAATACTAGGCAGCACAGTGTACGGGTGGTTAGCTCACCTGCCTCACAGTTATGAGATTCAGGTTTCGAATCTTGACTACATGTGGAAATTGCATTTTTCCATTTCTCCGGAAGTTCTTCCCACATTCCCAAAGTATGTGTCTTAGATTAACTGAAGACTCTAACTTGCCCTTAGGTGTGAATGGGAATGTTACTGTGAATGAATGTTTACTGTATATGTGCTCTGTGATTGATTGGTGACGAGTTCAGGCTGTACCTCTCCACTTAACTTAGCCAAAGTCGATAAGCTCCAGCTCAACTGGCTGAATACAGTACTAATAAATAAATACACTAATGTAATCATCCAAGTAAAATATGAAACTACAAACATTTAGGATGACTCAAACCAGTTTTTTCAGTATAAAATAAAATGGGGATACCATCATCAAACAATCAAAATACATTACATATAGCACATTCCATTCAAAAAAATGTGACTCAAAAGTGGTGTACCTGAGTTAACCCACCCGCTAGCTGGCGGGTATACATGCACGCTCACAGACAGTGAAAGAAATGACCCATAGTGACCTAAGACACACAACCCCTACGCATACACTACTGGCAGTCAAAAGTTATACCATAATGAAGAATGACCTTAAAAAAAACTCACCGCTCGGTATCCAGGTGACAAAAAAAACCATCTCAAGAGGCCGTCCGCAGCAGGACACAATTATAGGCTGTGCCGTAGAGCATCTGCATGAAGCCCCGGGTACAGCAGCACCGGGAGAGCCTGCACGCACAGCACTTGGGGACCCCATGGGAGAGGACCATGGCCACAGTCCACCACGGCTTCCACTGAGGAAGAAAAAGAAAATATTATATATTACAATATAATCACCCATTTAGATTCCCTAAAAGTCATCCAACTGTCAACACATTGTTTAGAGCAGCTTTCTCGCCTGTAGTTGAACTCGAATGCTGATAGTGAAATAGAGAATTACTGTAGCTTTATGATTGGCAAGCCAGTGTCTGGATCAGACCCACCTAAATGAAAATGTATTTGTTCTGGCATCCACGGGTAGAGCGAGTTCCATCTTTATTGTCAAGGATCAACTATTTGGCAGATGTTATGATGTTGCATAAGTCGTCTATGAGTGCTCGGATGGTTACATAAGGAGCACGTTATCTTTGAGGCAACAAACGTGTTAGCTTGTGGTGTGACAGAGGCAAGTCAGTGGCTAAAAACTCATGGTCATTATCATTTATCTAGATGTGTGTTTAAACCCCTGGTTTATTAGGATTATAAATGCCATATGAGATGGCAGGAGGAGAATCCATGCAAAATGAGGGCCTTGGAACAACGCCGTTCCATGATCCAATTTTGGTTTCGGCAGCCTTACTCGCACATCACTGTCTTGGAGCAGAGTGGGCCCAATTTGCTGTTGTCTAACAAGTAGACAGCTTGGGCCTGCATCCATAGCCATTATTGTGCTCTGAAGAATAGAACTGTGAATCACTCACAATGAAAACCATCAATATTATTGATAAATGTCAACTGGCGATGTCTGCTGAACAAAGAACGTGTCTTGCGCTTGTCCTCTCCCTTGTCCCTTGTTAAGCGCATATACGTAAAGTGATCCCATGCGTTTGCGTAGCCTCGGACCTCTGCGTGTTTGGTAGTCTCGATTAGCTGGATAAACAGCAGCCAGTGGCGTGGCTCAAATACACGCGTTCAAGAGTGATGCTCACAGTTGACATCATGCTTCGCCCTTTCAGGTGCCTCTCGACGGTCGCGCCAGCTATTGTGTGCCATCACTGTTGACTGTGTTGGTTCAGCTGAGCTATTGCGTCAATGGGTGCCAGAGGGCCTGAGGAGTATAGGGGGAATAATACCAGAGAGGATCGCAGGGATTGCTTCAGCCTGGCTGCAAAGTCGCCTTTTGCCTTGCTATCTAGTCTCAAGGCTGACCATTCAGGCGAACTGCAGCATGGGCACGGGAAGCAACATTTCCCAATAAAAATTTCCATCGCCTCTCCAGTTAAAAACTCACCTGGAACTCATCACAGCAGAAGCGTGGAGGACTTCTCGGAAAACTGAACTGGAAATGCCCTCTCAGACTCCCGTTCTCACACTCTAATGGAAATCCAAACAAAAAAACCTCTCCCCCTATTTCACACACACCTTGATGCATCATCTGAAGAGTTGGTAGGGAAGTCATATGGAATTGGTGTATGTGTGCTATGGAAACTGTATATATAACCGAGTGCGATCTCACTGCTGTGGCTCAAGGATGGAAAACAAATTGTTGAAACGAAAACATCACACATTCCAGATTCACTACCATTGGCTTTCATTCTACCTCTCCCCACACTGTTGTGCGAAGTGCAATGAAATATTTGGAAGCAGTTTGCTTATACAGGCTATATTGCAAATGTCTTTTCCAGCACTTGATTTTCTAAGAAGCTAAGTCGCAAACTATAGTCATGTGTTTCTTGACGAGGCATTTTCATCCATCTGTGTATATTTCACAGGGCTCAATGTTCAGCACACAGGCACCAGAATCCTATAACCTCTTCCTCACGAGTGCAGTCACGGATGGCTTGAAGTTGTGGGACCTTCGCACACTTAGGTTAGTGTAAGATTCTTTGCTGTCGAAATAATTATTGTTGAACATATTAATTTTTATTCTGAATCAGACTAGCTGCACAATTCATAGAAATGAGTTTTTAAAAAAAGATTTAACAGAAAAAATATATACTGTTCAATGATGCTGAATACTAAATGTTTTACTTGGCTTGAAATTTTAAAATAGGTTTGAGTGTATTTTGCATACTTGGTTCAGATGTCTGTTGTGTTGTTATAGTCTGTTAGCTATGCATTTTTTTTCACAAAGTTTGAGGGTGCATAAAATACACATTTAAAAAAAGGTCACATTGTATATACTGTATATTTACCAGTGCCTATTGTGCTTGTGGAAAAAAGATACTTTCATTTCAATATGATATGTCTACAAATTTATGTACAGTAGAATAATAACCACTTTGCTGCTCACCAAGAATCATCACAGCCTTGTGATTAGATTTATCCCAAAACTTCAAACAGCATACAAACAAACATGTCTTACCCGATGTCATGAATTGTACAGTATAAGCGAGAGTAGGTATTTTCACCACATCTACAAGTTTAAAACGCTCGGTTTCTTCAGAGACACTTGCCACATCTCCAGGACTTTGTTCCATCTTTTATTTTTGTGACATCACACGGGATGATTCTGTCTCACAACAAGAAGCACCGACAGTTCTCAGCAAGACTTGTTGACAACCAAAACTGTTAGCAAGGTAAGATCATTTTTATTGACTCAAAAAACACATCTGAACACAAGAAATCCCATTCTATCAAATTGCTAGATAATACCAAAGGTTTGAGCAAGGATAACTACCGGTACTCAGCAAATCGGGGTACGCATAATACATGAGTACAAAAGAACATCACATTTAGAAAGGTGATTGGGGCAGTGGGGACATATAATATACAAGTGTGTGTTATTCCCAGGAAATTACAGTAAAGCTCTTTGGTCTGACTTTACAGGTATTTTCTTCCGCAACTGTTGGTTAAATTAAATTTTGCCGTGTTTTTAATCAAATTGCCTGAACAAATTTTCATGTATGTCCATAATACCATTTAAAGTGTGTGGCAAAGAATTGCCATGTCAGAAAACGTTAATTACGGCAGTTGTAATTTCTGTGCTAAAACATGAGATTTTCATTCCCATCAGTATTTTTATTGGCTGAACAAATGCTTCATCATAAGAACTCAAACTAACTGTAACCATTTAACCAGACGAACGCGACAAAAATACTTAAGCTCCTCTTTGTTTATTCCAACTAACCATCCATTGCGGGGGCGTCACAAAGTTTTTATGGACAGGCGAGTTTAGCACCTAGGGGACGCTTTGGACGTGAGCAAGTTAAGTACATGAGCAAAACATTTCCCATTCAGCTAATACTGTGTAAAACTTTAAAGCCAACATTTGATTTTTAAGGCCCATGGGTGACAAGATTCAGAAACGAACCAGGTGGTGTGCAGATCCCACAAATGCAGACACAAACTACGAAACAAAAATATGTATTAAAAACGAAGGACCCGCAAAGTATAAACAGAAATCGCCGGCGACAAAGAACCAGGAAAAGCAAATTTGAACAGAAAGCTCTTGCAAGGTAAATGTGAAACCCAAAAAAACACAAAACGAGATGACAAAGGCCCAAACACATGAAATATAAATCAGACAAGAATAATTGGAAAACCAAAATACTTATAAAACAAGGTACTGTCGGAAAAGGAGTGACTATGAACGTGAACGATTTCTGCTTCTGCAATGTTAAGCACCTGTACACTTCCACCTCCTTCATTTCCCAGTGTTTAAGTGAATAATACTAAATATTTTTGCATCACTTTATATTTCCACACAGATTATATGTAATGATAGATAAAATAAAAAAACAAAATGGCATAAAAAATGGAACCAATTCATTTTGAAAGTCCAAAGAACATTTTCGGAATGCTTCACCGCTGCAGGCCTAACAATTCCATTGATCCATTCAAGATTTTCCACCCTTTAATTAGTTATTGTATAAAAGGACAGTTTAGCCAACATTGTCTTCTTGTTCTTCTATCAGAGGATATTTAGTTCATACATAGAGGATCATTCAAAATATTTGTTTTGGCTCAGCTGAAAGAATTCTTGAAGAATTATTGCATCCATGGTTAAATATTTGTCCCAAACTCGATTAAAACCCTCTTGCTGTCTAATGAATATGTGCCTTTCAATTTTTTTTCTTTTCAAAGTCTTTTTTTATAGCTGGGTAGTATGATTTACTCATCAAATAAAACCCCACCAAGATTAATAAGCACACGGGGAGCACATTTTCTGGCCTTCTTAATTGTATGTTCTGTATGTTGAACTCCCATGGCTAGGTGAAAGAGCTACAGTGACCCAAATGTATATATAAGGTAGTGGTTTGCATACAGCACATGAGTGCAGTAAGTGTTTTATTGTACATCTGAATGTGCAGCAGAATTCCTTGAAAAATAAATATGTCATGCATTGAGTGATTTAATTCCTCATGGAACTATACATTATGTCAGATATGTTTTTCATTGCATGCTGTTGTTCTTTACCCTTACAAGACTGCTTTATATATTGACTTTAGGTTGCCATTTTGCATTATTGGTACTTGAATAGAGTTCTTGTATTCTCATACTCTGCAGTGTAATACTGTGGGAGGGAATGATGTTGTTTCACGATAGAAAGTTAGTCGGACGATATCATTTTTCATCAAATGCCTATTTTTTTGCTTCATAATGTGGAACCTGAATGTGACCAACTGAAGCAAGGCCACATGAACAAAACTGATTCCACAGCTGGTACTGTATAAGCATTTGATGAGTGCATCCCTTTGTATCCCCGTGTACCCATCACTATGAAACAAGGTCAGAACTGGACTTATTAGACCCTGTAACTCTTTTGCATAGCTCCAATAGTCCAATTTTTCTCCTCCCAAAAGCAAATTGAGCAATTTTCCCCCTTTGCATCAGTGATATGTTGTTTTCTTCAGGCTACACAGCTGTTCAGCACAAAAACCCTTGAGTTCTCTTTGCAGTATGCACTTACTTTCTCTATTTAACATGGCTCTTTGCTTTGTACCCCCTCATCCCACCAAACATCGAAATGATCTTTTCAAGATTATTTTCCAACCGCACATGTTCCCAGAAAATTATGGTTCACCACTACTGAATAATTTATTTGACAGTTCTAACCCAATTTTAAAAGTTTCAGGAGGCTCCTTAGTTTGTTTATGACATGGTTATTTAGGAAACGAAAAGCTACTCGTTGCATCGGTTTGGTTTAAATAACATCTTACTAGATCAAACGTATCAATGACTGCAATAATTATCCCATGGAAAGCTCTTACCTGCAATATTTTCTTAGGCGGTGCTTTTTTGGGGGGGTTGCAGTGTTTCTATGAATGTTGTTAAAAGTCATCTTAAATCAAATGTTCAGCATTACCTAGCTGCCAGACACTGAATACTCAGGTGCATGAAAGGACCCTCAGGGCTGCCACTCAAAGAGGATCAGACCAGCCATTGCAGTCTGTTAGTCATCACTCAAATACTGAACAGTCACCACTCATGCAACTCTGTTTGTGTATGTGTGTGTGTGGGGGGGGGGGGGGGGGGGCTAAACATCTCCTACTTTAGTCAAAGCATCCAGTCTTCAGTCTAACCAGACACAGCTCCAGGATGTTTTCCCCCTCTGATGCTAAAGTGGGGCTAGACAGATTCATACAGTTGAGGTGGGAGGTGGGGGGGGGGGGGGTTGAGAAAATACTTAAGAAATATATTTTAAAATAGCAAATAAAATGCAGGAGGGGCTTAACTGGTCCTCCACACATTTCTAAATGGGCTATGGAATGACATAGCCCCGGTGTGGCACCGTCCCTGATTTTGACCTAGAAAACCAAAAGGGTGTTTATACTTGAAATGGTTACACTGCTTATTGTATTGTATTGTGTTGGCAGCTTGTGTCAGCACTTTTCACCACAGCTCCATATGTTATCCATTCAACAGTCCAGTATTAATAGTATTATTATCATTATTATTATTATTGGACAATATTAAAAGAGCTGAGTCACATTTGACATTTGAGATGTGAAGAATTAATGTTAGCAATGTTCTCTTACCAAATGTGAAAGCTATTCAGTAGGGTCAGAGACAGGAGACTGAATCAGAATTTAGATTTTACTCCCAATAGTTTTACTCCCCTCCTGTTTTTCCCATATCACCAGGTTTTACTAGCTGCCAATGAATTGACATGTTGTCACTGCTATAATATGTCACTGTACTTCCCATTTTTAGCTTTGTCTGTTTTCTCTATTTATGTTTTTTAACTGGGTCACAGTGCTGGGAAATACCTTTTTCTAACTAGGCTTGACCTCATGCCACCATATTTGATGGTGGTATTTGCTGTTCCAAGGGAAATCTGTCCATTCTCTACCAATTCTCCTGTTTAGGGTTATAGGTGAGCTGCAGCCTATCCCAAAGGACTTTGGGCAAGAGCCCTGCTGTGAAACCATTTCCTTTTTTAGTGTTCTTTTTGAGTTTTTTGGTGTTCTCATAAAGAGGTTGAGTAGACGTAATCTGCATGACGCAGTGGGTCTAATTACAATTTGATTTGCCACAACCGTAAATTATTCCTGGGTCGCGGTGTCTCAATTCTCAACTGATTTCTGGGTAACAAACGTATTCATAGTGAATGATAATTTGACACCAATGTGAGACATAGGTGGGGTGTCTTTTTTGTGATAATAGTGGTCACAATATTTAAATTGATCAAAATACATTGTTGACTTTACAGGATGTTGAAACTGATGGGAGGGATGCCGTAGCGCAAAAGTCAAATGATGCTTATTGTGAGTGACTCATGGAGTTCAAAATTCACTTTTAATTGCAACTAATTTGGCGTGGACGGCTTTTGAAGTCACTCCACGTTCTTTCATTTTATGTCATTCTATTAAAATGTAGTCATCATCAACAGTTAATTTTCATGGAGCAGATAAATGCTGGCATGTTTGTCGATGATTAAACACCAGCCATCATCAATCTGATCAAGTCCAAAAGTTATTCCTGTGAAGTGATAGTGACTATAACCTATGACCTCAGACGTACCAACAAGACATTTCTGAGACACAACCACAAGAACCTTTAAAAACTGTGATCTCCAAAGAGCTTGCATTAGTCTCCTAATAAGTGTGCATTATATTGTCATTATCCCCCCTCCCTTAACTGGGAATACGGTAGTCAGTAGTCTTTGTCTTTGACCTACTTTCAACTCAGTTTGATTACTTCAACATGAATGTTAGAGGTATGTTCTCTGGTTAAGGCTTGGATCTGCCAACATTTCAGCTCATGTAGCGAGACTTTTTCTCAGCGAGCTGTCGGTGGCATTGTAAAGACATTTCATGCTGTTGTAAAGCAAACGTACAGCCCAGTATGTGACGAGAGGCAGCCATTTGTCAACTACTAACTCCTCTTTGCTGTGTTGTCTCTTAGCCCGAGCCAACTTTGTCACCACCACAGATTCAGATTTTTGTGAAATGTAAAAAATAATGGCCATGGTTGCAGTTAGCTTTGGAGCAGATTTCTTTTGTGCATTGCCATGGTCTGAGCATACCCAGGACTTAATTATACTGTAGTACACAAGGAGCAGAAACTGTAGGTCCTCTATTTAAATGATACTGAAGACCTTAGTCTACCACTAAAGCTTAATATAAAACATATACAGTGTCCAATTTAAGATACTGGACTATTAATGTTGAATGTGAAACAACTACAAAGCAGAAATTCCGTATGATGGAATCTTATCTTAGCGCTGTATCAGTTGTGTTTGTATCAATATTTACGAGAAACAATGGTCATAGAAATGGTTCATTGAAAAGTGTTGCCATCAAAATCTTTTCAAAAGTGATGCATTTGTTCACACTAGACTCGAGTGACGAGAGTCTTAATCCTTCACTTTGTCATCGCTGTCATTCTTTGTTCCTTTAGCCAAAGAAAAAGCAAAACTTGAATGTGATACAGTGCACTCCGCTTAATAGAACTCTGGTTAATAGAGTAATCCGCTTAATAGAGCAAAAGGCTCTGGAACGGATCTCCGCTTAATAGAACAGGCCGTAAGCAATGAAAATTGTAAACTAGTGGTTTTCGAAGTGTAGCAATCGCGATACCACTATCGCGAGAAAACGCGATACCACTGCTATGCTGTTGCGCCTACGATTACGCCATACAATGTTGTGCAATGTGCAGTTCTAGCCGTATAGCAGGTAGCACGCGTCACTCCACACATAGACACACGCACGTCACAATGGCTTCAACTTCATTCAAGAGACGAGGGCTATCACCTGCGGATAAGAAGGACATACTCAGACGATACGATGCATTGCCGGATTCTCAGAAGGTACGCCCGCGGTTTCCAGGACTTCCCTCTTATCCAGCGCATTGAGAGGGAAGTCAACCGCAAAATTACGGACTCCTGTTTCCAGACAAAAGTAACGAAATTTTTCTCGTGATTTGAGATGTTTGACTGAAGCAGTGTTGTTTGATTAAAGATATGGACGTCCACAGTCGAAATATCTCTTCTAACTCGTCAGCAGGGGTTTTTCTGCGTGCATAACTTGGTCGTCGACGTGTCTGATGACCATCTCCGGTTAATAGAAACTCCGCTTAGTAGAACAGAAGCGCTTCGGCCCAATGGTGTTCTATTAAGCGGAGTGCACTGTAGTAGTCTTAAGTCTTGTGAGCGATGCTTCGGTATCATGTCTTTGAACTCTTGAGATTCTTGTGCAAAATTATACAGGCTTATTTCCCTCCCAAATTGGGCCAAATTTCAAAACCGTACCAGTTGATTTTCTACATTTTATGACCTGACCCAAGAGGAAGCTCTAATAATATTTTCAGGCAAACAGTGACTATCTGTTGTCAATAATTCTCCTGAATTCCTCACCATTGGACTCATCTCCTCAGGTGCGTACGCCGTTACGACAACCATGTGAATCGCTGCCATTCCTGCTCTTCCGCCATTTCCCCGTGTGGTCGATTCGTAGCGTGCGGCTCAGAGGACAAATGTGTAAGTTGTCGACACGTAACCTTTTCCGCTTGTACTCTTAAAGTGACATATCAAATACCACAGAGTGCCAATGACTGAAGTCATGGTTATCACCGGGATGAACAAATTGATTTACGGGATGATTAAGAGTTATGTCATCAGTGTGTGGTTCTAATTTTCACATGTATTTTATTACACCATTGAATCTGAATAATGGACAATGTATCGATACAAGAGAAATATTACTTATGTGGATGTATATGGGGCCTTTATTCTCCTATAGTTAACATGAATTCAAGGATTTGTTATAATCATGAGATTCTATTGCTTCACAGTGAAGTGTCCGGGGTTCCATTGTAACACCAAGTGTTTCGTTTTTTTATTTTTTTTTTATTTTGCCTTTGACTCACATTTAATTGGACTCAGACCTTTTTCCAACGTCTCAATTCAACATCATGTTGAAATAGTGTTATTAAATTGCTTTTCCAGACAGTGACTATTGACTTGCCTTCAAAGTGCCTTGGAAAATGTCCTGTTTCTTCTTAATGTGTTTGTATGAGTAAAAGGCAGTGGAAGGAAATAGGCACTTATTACATTTGTTTGAACAATGCAAATGTGCACTGGTGGGGGGCGGGGGGTGGGGGAATTTATATCTATTTTTCTACCAAAAGTGCTAGCTTATCTTTATACTAAAATGAAGGTAAGGAGAATTCACACATTGACATTTTTCCAAATACCCACAATAATAATTTTAATGTCAGTCTGGTGGCCAATTCACGACGTACCACACCTCTCCCCGAAAGTCAGCGATAGGCTCCAGCTCACCGGTGACCCTATAAGGACAACTGGTACAGACAAAGAAGAAAAAAAATCCCAATTATAGAATTGCTGCTTTACTCTAATTATAAATGGAGACATCTCACATTATATTGAATTAAAATGTTCTCTCAGCCAAATAATGCCCTGTTAGACCCCACACGCATCACATACCTTGGATAGGAAAGACTCTACCCGTGGATGGATTTTCTTGAGCTTTTTCTGAGAATCTGAACACAAAACAGCTGCAAGAAACTGATGAGTCGTCGTCTGGTAACGAACATCGATCTTCACATCTGTTTTCATCTGCTTGTGGCACTCAAGCAAACAAATGGCTCTTAAAGCTTGATTGCAGCCAGAGAGGAGAAAAAAAACAGTTGGGCAAGTCTTTACACATTCACATCTCTGGGAAGTCATCATCACATATTCCGGGTTAAGAATTCCGAACAAGCTGTCCTTGACCTTTAGGGGCATTTTGCATTCTAATTTCACATTGGGACAATAGGGGAACGTGGTGGTATTGTCATCTCTGACTTTAACCCAGTGTTTTTATGGGTTATGCAAAACCACTAAACTAGTGTCTGACCATAAAATAGATAGATGTTTATGTTTAGGCATAAAACAAAAAGCGCTTTAAAAAGGCAAGGCAAAGTAACACCGAGAACAAAAACGGAATGACAAGGGTCCGTTTTACACAAAAAAACAAGAACAAGATCAAAAAGACTAAATAATACCAATATTTGTAAAATGACTGTGAACGCGGTCTGGTAAACAACACTCGAGCATCAACAGCAAGCAAGGTCCATCCAACAGAGAGCAGACAGTTTAACTGTCCTTACAAGGCTTTGATTGAGAAGAAGGAGCATGTGCGCCTGCTGGAGAGAAACACCCTTCACTCCAACTGGAGCTGGAACAAAACCAGAGGCAGACCTGACAAAAGTCACTTTTACAAAATCAGTCTTAAACGTACTAAAACAGCTTTACTGATGTTACGAAATCCAAACATACTGAAGTTTTGATTTATGTACAGTCTCGGAACCAACAAGGTTTTGAGCAGATTTTCCGAAGTTGATACCAAATCATTTTCTCTTCATGCTCTATATGATACAGTTTCACATTCTGTGAACGATAGAAGGCTTTAGTTATGTGTGTTCATTTCGTCTTCATTTCAGGCTTATGTGTATGACATAAGAAGCAGCAGCTACCTTCATAAGCTCCAGAGACATTCTGAGACGGTGCTCAGTGTGGCCTTCAACCCCGCTACTCCACAGGTAAGAGATGAGTTGATTGATAGTTGTGTATGTTGTGATTGATCTGATCATGCATTGCAAGTTAACATTTATTGTGGGAAACGGAAGGGAATTGCCTATTAACGAGCAGAAATGAATGCATGGTAAATTCTGTTTGATGCTAATCAGCATTGTTGTGTGGCAACCAACGTGTCAAAATGCAAAGGAAAGGTCACATAGCATAAATAAGATTTATTGCGGCGGAATCTGTACAAGATATTAGCGTCTAATCAAATGTTAATTTGTCATTCCCACTATTCCATGAGATGGAATCAAGATTGCCTGTTATAAATCTACAGGTCCTAGTGTATAAGGCTACTTTTGCAACATAATGCAACATTCAAATTCCCAAGTGGAAAGTTTATCCCTAGCCACTGGCTGGCTGAATTACAGTAAACTGCTCAGTTGGGAGACACACTTCATCATTCAGTGCGTGCTTGCTCTTTGTCATAATGCCTGCATATTTTTAATTTGCAGCACGAGCAGAAAATCCACAGATGTAGGCTCTCTGTGCTGCACAGAGACTACATTGTGTTCTTAACTTGGTAAAAGCAAAGACTTCACCAATTTACCATTCAGCATTAAAACTCGCTGCTACCCGTGTTATTTGAGCAATACAGCAATACTCTTAATTGATCATTATAAGAATCAAGCTTTCATTTCAACCTGCATAACTATAGGATTTATTCAGTCAGCTCATAAAAATAGAGATGCGCACATACAGACACCCCCCAACACGCATGCACACACACACCCACGCACGCACGCACACACACACACACACACACACACACACACGCACACGCACACGCACACGCACACACAGCATATTGCCATAAAGTTCTGTGCAGTGCATACCGTACATTCTTTTTTGTTTTAATTGACAGAGATGTTAGTTATGTTGTTATTGTTATTTTACTAGGTTCTGATATTCCATATACCTGGTCACCATACACTGATGGCATACAGTATGTCTTGTTACGATCTCTTATACTCATCAATATAACGTCGATATAGTAGTATATGTTTTTCACCCTGGATGGACAATTACGTCATCTCTGTTGTTTTTCCTGTTGCGAAATAAGATAAATATGAACATTTTAGAATTGCGCCACATCTGTCACTCCAGAGGGCATGCATGCCTAATGATTTGGCTGTTTGATGAATTTATTAGTAAGCTAAACATTACTCATACAGTGAATAAAATGGCCCCTCTTTTACAGGAGTTGTAAATTATAATTTATTTTCCTCCAATGATTTGCAAGGAGTTTGCTATGCAGTAATGAACTTGCTTCTTGTTTAATGAAGTCACTCTTTGTTAAATATGATTAACTTAACATGCCTGACAATGAATGGTACTTAACATATGCTGTAAATCCTGAGTACTTAGAAAAAACATTTTGTGCAGAAAAAAAACACCAACATAGTTTGCACGTCCTGTGCTCATCTTGCTTTTTCAGGCCATATCTCTCAGCCAGATGTTGTCCATATTTAGTGCTGTGAGAAATTGCCACTGCAAGGCCCAGAAAGATAATGCAATGCACTTTTTCCATTTACTTACTACTCACGTTTTCCACCCTAATACGCAAAAGACCATCAAGGCTGTCCGATCACGTCTGTGGTTCATTTCCCCAGGTTTACCGTTCATGCTCCTTTACGCTCTTATGACAGATCCCAACATTTTACTTCACTTCACTTTTAATTGTTATTGTTGTTCTGTAATGTATTTCCTAATTTAAGGATTTCAGGTGGCATACATTTGGAAATGTATTTTTATTGTGCATGTATCTTTTTTTTTTTTTTTTTTTGAGAGAGACATCCAATGTAAGCAGTGGTTGAAAGCCAAAGCCGTTTTAATGCTGTGCTTGCACTCGCTCCCTCGTATGGAATTTACGTGCTTCAGTATCATATGTAAAGGCAAAGCAAATATGCCACAGCTACCCTGAGGCAAATGAACAGCCAGCTTTCAGAAACAGGTTAATGGGTCAAACAAGGGAAATAGGCCAGAGGGAGCCCACATTATTTGGGTTACTGTGATAGCTGTGTTTTCTAATCTGAAGCTGTTGATAGCTCCTCTCGTGTTGTTCCACAACGGAGATGGAAAACACTTCATCACATTAAAAATCTATACAATAGGCCGGAAAAGTGTGCAAATGATTGCCGTCTGTTTTTATTCACCTTCAATTCAGTGTCCCAATTTTCTTTCTTTGCTATTGACAGAAAAGGAACAGTTTGTGGTTTTTAAAAAGGGATCAGTGCTGTAAAATATACATTAGTGCATTAATTAAAAATTTTAATCCACATTTTTGCCTTTGTTAACTGTACATTTGAAACAAATATTAAGAAATAAATAATGAAATTAAAGCGTACATTTCAAAAATAAAAGTCTAGACAAAAATATGTGGATATATGAACTGGCCAATGAGGGACAGCTTTTTATGTTTCTTTATTTTATTCCTTCTGTGCACCATGGCATCAAGAAATGCACAAAGCAGCGGCCTAAGGGACAAAACCAGAAAGAGAAAATCCACTAAAATAAAATGAATAACACTGTTAATCCTCGCTTCAAGGATTAGCAATTATCAACAGATTATTGATTATAGTTGACACATACACCTGTAGAGTGTCTCTCATCTACTAGCTACTGGCATACATCTCCAACTGGTGGTACTTTTGGTAGCACTGCACAATACTACTTTTGCATCACTGAAAGCTTCTCTGCTTCGGAAAGGGACACAAATACGAAAAAATTGGGCCAAATTTGATGTTTACTGTGGTCTCCTGATGGCTCAGATTAACTGATGTCCTGTATGATGATGTTCAAACTCCAAAAATTATCAGAACTCTTGGGGCATATTTTTCACAACAATCTTGGCCCAACTCTAAATGTCCACGTCTTTGGTAACTTCACAGTAATTCTGTATGGAATGGGTGAAGCCAAAAACTTCAGGGGCTGCAAGATGCTGCATTGGGGCTGTTGAATAATAGGATATGAATGTGAACAGTGCAGGAGGAAAGAGCTCAGAGCATGATAGGAAATCACAGACGTTCTAGGCCTACAGCAGCATTAGAGGGATGATTCTGGACAAGCCTGAGCCAGTCTGAACTCAAAGCTTTCAATCATGCAAACACACTTGTCAAATGACACACTTAATTTCATAAATAATTTGCTGTCTCCTTGATCAAGTGGAAAGTGCTTTTTTGAGCCATTTCCAGATTCAACAAAATTGGCTAAATAAAAGGTTAACACATCAGGGTGGGAGGTACATGCACACAAAGAGCCAATGTCGTAATCTGTTTTTGATATTGGCTACATAATGTACGGTTAAAAAAAAAGAGGGTTACATGATGAAATGTTTTAATGCATTGGTAGACATGTCTCATACATGGATTGTAATATTCAGAAAATTCCCAGAACCAGGGTACACGAGGCACTGGTTACATTTACAAGTCACACATCAAATACATCCAGCAAATAAAACAAGCCTAGAAATATGTACCAGAGTATAAGCCATGACATTTTCCACACGCTTTAAACCCTACGGCTTGATAAATGATTTCGCTAATTTGTGTTTTTATGTCGACTGGTTAACACGTCTGCATCGCAGTGAAGAGTTGCAGGGTTCGATTCCGGCTCTGGCCTTCCTGTGTGGAGTTTGCATGTTCTCCCCATACCTGTGTGGGTTTTCTCCATGTTACCTCCCACATTCCAAAATCATGCATGGCAGGTTAAAGGAACACCTGAAATTGTCCCTAGGTGTGATTGTGAGTGTGAATGGTTGTTGGTCTGTGTGTGTTCATTTAGTCCATTTCAGGCTTATGTGTATGACATAAGAAGCAGCAGCTGGTAAAAAAGAAATAATAATAACTTTATTGGTTATATATATATAACTCATACTTGACAAGAATGAGTTTGCAGTCACATCCACAGTTAACCATGACATGAAAAGTGACCTTAAACCTCCAGGCCTCAGCAGCCCTCCATGGCACAGAACGGACAATATGAAAGAATGGCCAAAACCCCACAGTGTCGGGGCACAAAGTTGGCTATCTGTGGCTGTTGGCAACATAAGGGAAACACATCCTTAGCAAATGACAAAGAAAGTACAGCACATTTGAATAGATTTGCATAGGTTGCACTTTGACACTTCTGTTTGTAATTGCATGTTTGTGTACTTAGATCGAACATGAAAGGAAACAGCCATATTATTCAAAGTGTTGATTGAGTCTTTTGATGAAGTGAGAATATTCTGATTACTCATCATTTGCAAATAGCGTTAGCTGCAGGAGTGTAGAGCTGTGACCGCTTCCTGACACCAGCAGCTGTTCTGTCAGCCTCCCCCAACTTGGAAGACCAAGTGAATCATCCCATTGGCTCTTGTCTCCAAGGGTCCACATGTATCATCTTTGCTCTTTCCAGCCTGGAAAAAAAAATGCAGCTGGCATCCCACTTGACTTTCTTCACTGTATTATTTCATTTGTGGCCACTTGGCATTTGAAACTATTCCCACTACTTTGCCCCATTTTTAAAAATTATTTTCCTGCGCTCAGGAAGCATTCTATTGGACGGTCAGACAGCAAACACAGAGCCGCCTGCTCCAGAATGTCACATCTGAGTGAGACTCAGACGGAGTTGAGACAGAACTTTTCTGAGAGCAGCAGGCATGCGTTCAATAGAGTTGGAACGCCATTAAAACAGGAAGCCATTAGTCCCTCGAAGCAAATGAACCATGTCAGTCAAAAAGTATTGGGACTCATACAGGAACTGAAAATGTACTTCGTAGTAGAGTACGCACGCACTCTTCTATAAATTAACGAACACACCTGTGTTTTTGTGACTGTAAACTGTAAACACGAGCTGCAGTGGCTCTTTCAATTACACCGCTCAACAACCCACTTCAGAAAAAGTGAACAATTTCCCAATTTGAGTTATACTCAGGACATGAGTGGCCCAATGGGAAAGTCATTAGCGTGTTGACCTTGCAGTGCAGAGGTCGTGGGTTTGAACCTGGCTCCGGCCTTCCTGTATGGAGTTTGCATGTTCTCACCGTGCGAGCGTGGATTTTCTCCGGGTCCTCCGGTTTCCTCCCACATTCCAAAAACATGCATGGCAGGCTGACTGAACACTCTAAATTGTCCCTAGGTGTGAGTGTGAGCGCGGATGGTTGTTTGTCTCTATGTACCCTACGATAGGCTGGCAACCGGTTCAGGGTGTCCCCGGAGACAGCTGGGATAGGTTCCAGCACCCCCCGCACCCCTTGTGAGGATTAAGCGGATCAGAAAATGGATGGATGGATGGATGGATGGATGGATGGATGGATGGATGGATCATAGGACATGAACAGTAAATGAAGTTGTTTATCCCCTATCAGCCCACAACCTTCCTATTTGCTTGTGTACAGTTTCACATCAAATATAAAGTATATTTGATTTATATCCACATACAAAGAGGCCTGTGTTTGTTTTTGACAAATATCGTAATTGAACTGTTTGCATTGACATTTCATTGACAAAAATAAAAAATAAAAAACAGATTCGCGAACGCATCAGGGCAAAAAAAAATCAGAATGGACCAGCAGCTTCAACATTGCCAAAAAGTGCTCCCGTGTTTGTCGTACGTTTTGCTCAAGGACAATCACTGCAGCTGTTCTGCTTGTTCTCCCATTCTCCATTCAACAAATGGTGTCGCTTAACCGACATAATGTGCATGTGGTTTAATGAGTAGATGCTATGGTACTTCAAATGTCTTTCTGTGATGTAGTGAATGTCTCATAAAAGACTTAGGGCACTGTCGCCCATCTCTCATGTGCATGTTGCTTTCTGTCTGCAGAACATCCTGATTTGTTTTTTTTTTGGTCATGGTCTGTGCTCTCCTTGTGATCATTTCAATCATTTGCAATGATATACATTGGATTTTAATTAAAACCTCACTTGAAAGACACTTGGTATGATTCGCATTGACAACATTTAACACTATTTGCGGACATTTTAGGCACCATTTGGATAGCGCCCATCAGAAAATTAAACACACATTTTATCTCCTCCTTTAAACTTTGCGTATATGTATTTTTTTTCAGTGCTATCCAGGAAGCTTGCCCAACAATAACTTAGATTGTGGAATATAGATGACACGTCATGCAACCTTTTACTTTGATTTATGACTTAGAGGGAAACTTCAGCATAACTATTAAAAACATTGCAACTTCCCCTCATGCATGAGAGGCAATGTCTTGACAATATAGAAGTCCATGTCGTGTAAAATTCTCTCTTGTGGGATAAACTAATTTCATAAGACTCCATAAGTTTCAAAATCAGAATCAGGCACTGGCTTCATTTATTGCTGATAAAGCTTTCACATAAGATCATATCTATACTAAAGTGTGTGTTTTTTTAAAGTTCCAAATCCAGGCAAGCCACACAGCTGTGAGCCCAGCATGACCCCTGCATCTACATTGAAACAGTGTGAATTTTATTTTTAAATCTCTGAACTGTGACCTTTAAAAGTCAGTCATCATCAACTCGCTTGAGTTAGCCTCAGTGAACAAAGGTTGGAGGTCATTTCAGTGGAATGCGTCGAATTACAGATGCTTACTGAAAGTGTGTGATGGTAAAACGATCTCAACACCTTTGCTTGTGGTTCAAAACAATGAGCAGCATGTCAGGCCTGTTGCTGTTCTCTGTAATGCAGCTGCTTGCTGACCCTTTTAACTCCTAAACACTTGCCAGGGCCGGAGATGCAATTCTGGATTAATGTCAATGAACAGAAGGCCATTGTCAAAAGAAGGCTCCAAGAAGACTGAAAAATAAGTGCAATGTCCTGAGGCTTGATTAGATTATTGTTAGTTAATCCTGTAACAATATTTGTTGCATTTTGAAAAACTGCTAGTTGTCAAACAGATTAGTCGACTCGTGGACTTCACTACACCACATTGATGTTTCATGCTTTATGTTGACAAATCACTAATATGTTTTACTTTGTTGGCATCCCATTTCAAATCGTCCAATTTACAGAGGAGTTTCGACTTGCCCATCTGGTGTCATGTAATGCTTCAAGGAGCAGCAAAATGTTCAGATGACAAAGCGACAGTCGTCATAAATCTGCACGGGTCCGAAAGTCAGAAAATAATCAAGTGGCGGATGAGAACAGCAGCTCACCAAATGAATATGTAACCACTGACAAAAGCATCAGGATGAATTCTGAAGTGTTTTCGGCAATATTATTTGTGCATACCAACCAAATGCTTCAGAACGTAATGGATGGTGCTTCACAAAGCAGATGGACAATGACTGAAAGTATACTAAAAAACTACTAAAGACGTTTTAGGCAAAGAATTACATTTTTTGTCATTCTGATTAAGCATGCATTTTGTGTGAAAACGAAACTGAAGAAAAAAAATCCCTCCCCCCAAAAGCCTATGTGTGTGTGTGTGTGTGTGTGTGTGTGTGTGTGTGTGTGTGTGTGTGCGTGTGTGTGCGTGTGCGTGTGCGTGTGTACTATATGAATATAAATACACTTCAATTAAAGCTCAACGTCAAGCAGTAAAGGACATTGTATTCATTTTATTTCAAATTCAACAAATTTATAGCCAAAAAGATGGGATTGTGTCCACGTCCCAATTTTTATGGACCTCTGACTACATGGTTGTGGAGTCAGCACCAAATTACAGTAGGGACCAATGTTTGAATCCTCTTCAGGCTGCTGGCTTTGCATCTGAATTTGCTTTGCTCGCTAAAGATTCACATGCATCACAAAGCATTAGACCATGCATGAGAAATTTGGTGGTCTGTAGTTGAGCTAAATCTGTTTCGTATCACTAATTGGCAGATGCTGTATTTTCTCCTCGCCCTCTGACATTCCTGCTGTTCATATGCTTTAAAAAAGATGCTCCACAGCAGACCTTCACATTGATATAAATGGAGACTTTAACCCTTAATCGGATAAAAAGGAAATTTGGTAGCAATATTGGTATTCATAATGACCCCAAAAGTCTCACTATGGGGTACTATGATGAAATATTGAGATTATAATTATAAAAGATCAGGGTGTCAATTTTGATTAAATGAATGCACTGGAAAAGGATTGAATATTCATGTCAAGGTATTCCTTTTTGGGATATTACATAAGTACAGGCCATTTGCATTTTCCCCCTATGTGCTAGTATGAGTAAAGTCTCTAGATTATATGTGTAACAGTGTATAATGCTCATGACAAAGTGCTGCTTTCACTCAGCGTTGAGATGAGAGCTGCTCTGCTGACTTTTAGAAATGAGGTAATGCTTCCTTTTTCTAAGAAATAGCAGTGATTGCATAAACATGTGCTAGTGTGTGTGTTTGTGTGTGTGTGTGTGTGCGTGTTTACACGTGTGCAAGCTTCGAGGAAAACGGCAGATTTTCAACTCATATCTTTTTACATTGTACTGTAAGTCGTTGAATAGACGCATGGAAAGTGTTACTGCTCCGATTTTCAGCATCTGTTTAGTGCTCCGTTTTAATTATTGACATCGACTAATTCCCCGCCATGTAAATTCAAAACAGCTCCACCACTATTTTGAATACAACTGTGCCTCTCGTTCAGTGATGTGACGCAGTTTTTGTGTTCTCTACCAAATTGCAATGTGCCTTAGTTTTGTGCAGTGCTTTGATGTGGGATGAATTACATACCATATATTATCACAATTGAATTGATCATCCGATTTTTGTGATTAGAAATATACTCTATTCCTCTATCGTGGTGCCTCTATCGAGCAGTTTGCATTTAGCGTTTCATTTTCTTCTCTTTATGTAGCACAAATTTAACCCTTGTGTGCTCCAAATTAAAAAGGTCTTAAGTTAAGCATTTTACAATTTTTGTAATGATTGTATGTATGTATGTATTTTGTGTTATAAAAACATTCTTTTTTTTTTTTCAAACACTCAAAATGTTCAGAGGCATCTGTGCTATCCATACATATATAGGTTTTATTAGTTCTTTGGGATTTTTTATTCTTTATTTTTTGCAAAAGGGAAAAACAAATTGTGTCTGGAGGTCCCACCCAAGCTCTACTAACAATCCCGACCGGACGTGTGCATGTAAAATGCATTGGTTTGAAGCCTCCTGCAAAAAGGCAAACTCATGTGCGATCCTCAGACGCCACCTAAAGTTGCAAAATTGAAATGACCTCAACCCAACAATGTGGCATGCTTACGTCTGTCCAAGCGAAAACAAAGCGATTGACGTAAAAATCGCGTGAAATGCATGTATACACATTAGGTTTACGATGCATTCAAAAATATGAATTATAATGGGTCTCTATGGTGCAAAATATGTAAATTGTGAAGATTAAGGTATCCAAACGTTTTTTTTATTATTGCTGCAATACCTGAGAATTATCAGCCGGTGATGTCATGAAATCTAGGCCATTTTAGAACCCCTCCATAAGTTTCAGCTCTCTCGTGTTTTTCTGAATGCCTTTGCCTTTGATTCAAAGACATCATTTTACATTTATCGCAAGCGGTGCACTACGAGGGTTAAGGGTGACAGTTCTTGAAATGCTTGTCGCTAGCATGTTTCTGGCTTAACATAGACAATAGGCCCGAAGTTTAGCTAAATTGCACAATGTGAAAAAGCTTGTGCTGAGTCATTCACATCAAGTCATAACTCTTCATGAGAGATGCCTAAAAATCACACAAATGACTTTTGCTATTGTTTTTTTCTGTAGCTGCTGACCGGGACTCTGGATGGGAAGATAAGCCTGTTTGATCCCAACAGCGGCATCCGTCTATCTCATGACACCAGGTCTGCTGCACAAAACATCTCCAGCATGGCCTTGTAGTCATAGGATGGTTCTTCAAAGGCCATAGAAATCCAAACTAGGCAGTGTTTATTTGTTTATTTGAAGAATGTTATGTTCATTTTAATGTGGTCCCCTGTACAGTGGATATAAAAAGTCAAAGACCCCTGTTCAAATGGGAACACCAAAAATAATTACCAGTAGTGTGACATCACCTATACAAATTAATTAACAAAAAAAAAGCAATCTTCTAACAGAAACATTGAGGGTTTTGTGCAAACATAGACTGCTCTTTGGAACTGTTCATAATTCCCTCCACCTTGACTAAAACCCCACTTCTACCTGATGAAAAACAGGCGCAAAGCATGATGCTTGTGATGCGCACTGTTGTATTTGTACAAAACATACCTTTTGGAATCATGGCCAATAAATCGGATTGGATTGGATTGGATTGAATAAGCTTTATTGTCAAATGCACTGTACGTGACAATCGTGCACTCTTAAGCACTTTCCTGCATAAACTTTGTTGTCTGAAGCAGTTATAGATGGAGGAGCAAATCAAAGTGTCCTAAATCCAACCTTGGTTACATCAGTCTATAATGCATTTTACCATATGTGGTTAGAAGATTGAGTGTTTTTTGCTTTGGGTTATTTTTTTTTTTTTGCACAAGTTTAAAACCAAGGTGAAACTTTTTGGCCATAGTTCCAAACAGTACATTTGGTGCAAATACAACACCATTCCTACTGCAAAGCATGATGGTGTGCGGCTGATGTTTTGGAACTAGTTTTGTTCAGCTGGAACTGGAGTGTTAGTCCAGGTAGACGGAATTATAAACATCTCCAAATATCAGTGAGCACAAAACACAGACTTCTGGTCGAAAATAAAATCACGTCAAGGAAAGCCGACCAGAATGTCTTTGGGGTTAATCAAACGCTCGTTAAATGGTGGCATGTTTGAGCTGACTCCCATTTAACATGAGCTTGAATGTAATTCTGAACAAATCCCCAGCTAAACTTTTTTTTTTCGGTCCCAATAGACCTGGCACAAGGACAGGGCTGTGTGGATTTTTGCGCCAACCTTGTATATCAGGTTGTCCAAAAAATATCCATCGAAATTGCCCCAATTTGTATTTTTGTAAATCCTCAGCTTGATTGACTATTTGACGTTTTCACCAGCCTAATTGAACTCTAAAGTCTTGATATAACATTTACTCAATTAGACATATTTATAACTATATTAGCCAAAAACAATCCCATCAAGTTGTTCCTATCCGTTTACCCACAATGAGCATTGGGGCAGTTCAAGGATCAAAATGATGTAGAACAGATGTAGTAGTGCATGGCTGGCTGTGATCAGTACTAAGCACATGAGGTCCATGACGTCAACTGGGTGCAACCTGTGAGGCTGCCAGGCACACAGATGCTGCTACTACTCGTCGTTAGATTGGGCTCAAGCGTTTTCTCTCGGGCCAAACCAAAATGTCACACCTGCCTGCAAGGGTTCACAATGTAAGTTAACATGCTGCATGTTGCTATGGTTTTTGATGGATATAAATAAAACATTGCCTGATCATGATGACTTTTTTCCCCCGAACATTTTACAGTTCTTGGAATGACTTGCAGCTTCACAACTAAACGATATTCACCACGAACTAGAAAATATTTTGTTCCAACTTGGGACGAGATCAGAGTTGAGTCCGATCCATTCTTTAGGAATCGTATCACTGCCAAGCAGTAAGTCTGTGAATTTATTTTGACTGACAATGACAAAACCTGGTAGCTCAGGTCAAAAATGGAATTGGGACATTCGTGTATCACAATTATCAAATAACCTTTCAAACGTACCGTATTGGCCCGCATATAAAACAGTGTTTTTTGTAGGGGTCGTCTTATATTTGGGGTCTAGACATTATACCTATTCACGACGCTAGATGGCGCCAGAAATAATTGAAGCGAATGCTCCCCAGGCCAAAGCGAACCCCCGCCACAAAGAATAAAAATAAAAATAGCAGTAGCATGAAGAAGAAAAATAAAAAATAGAGGTAAGAAAGAAAAGAGAAGGAAATAATAGAAGAGAGAACAGAAAATGGAGAAACGTAGTAACAATCTGGAGAAAAGTGGGTCAAAGATCAGCCAGCTTAACCGGCAGCCCCACCATCAAAATTTAATGGCATTGAAGATGGCCGCTACATTGTGAGCAATGCCCTGAGAAATGCCAGGTACATTTGAGGGAGGTGAGAGGCACCCAAGTGTCATGTCAGACCATTTGAAACCATTTACATCAGCGCGGTCTACCTGCTAGAAGACCTGCAAGGGTAACCTGACCAGACCACCAGGCACAGGCGTCATCATCTTGCATGGGCCAGACAACACTTGTGCTGGATGAGGCACCAGTGCTGTTCTCTGATGGAAGTCGATTCACATTGAGCAGAAATGACGGCCGTCAACGATGTTGGAGACGTCAAGGCGAGCGTTGTGCATCAGCCATTGTTGTCCCCTGATGAGCTTTCGGTAGTGGCGGTGTTACAGCGTGGGCAGATGTGTCCAGTCAGTACAAAACTGCCTTGCACTTCATGAATGGTACAGTGACAAGCCCATACTACCTGAAGAACATTAATCCAGTGATTATGCACCTATGTGCAGGCCGAATTTCATCTTCATGGACAATGCTCCAGTTCATCGAGGTCACGTCATCAGGGAATAGCTGTTGGAGACTGCTGCCCCTCAAATGGAGTTGCCTGCACTTTCCCCTGAATCTTATTGAAAAACTGAGGGTCAGCTTTGTCGCCGTGTAGAGTCATGAAACTCTGCACCCCAGAACCTCAATGACCTGAGGGCTTTCCTTCAAGAATAATGGGATGCCATGCCTCAGCAGACAATAAGTCAACTTGTGACCAGTGTGAGACATCATTGTCAAGCTGTAATTAACGCTCAAGGGCACATGACGAGTTGTTTAAATTTCATTTTGGAGGTGTACCCACCATTGTTAACTTTTGTTTCAATGAATTCTTGGAGGAAATGACCAATGCGTCCTTTTAAATTTCCTACTTTCATGATATGCTATCACTGTAGCGTGAATTCATTAGTGTAGTTTTGGTCCAAGATGAAAGCTGTCAAGATGATCAGCTTCTTTCTCACATTTCTGTGGTTATTGTTTTATATCAAAGCAATAACCATATCACTACTGAATTACCATCCATCCATCCATCCATCTTCTACCGCTTATCCGGGGCCGGGTAGCGGGGGCAACAGCTTTAGCAGGGAAGCCCAGACTTCCCTCTCCCTAGCTACTTCTTCCAGCTCTCCCCGGGGGATCCCGAGGCGTTCCCAGGCCAGCTGGGTGACATAGTCTCTCCAGCGTGTCCTGGGTCTTCCTCGGGGTCTCCTCCCGGTGGGACATGCCCGGAACACCTCACCAGGGAGGCGTTCAGGAGGCATCCGAATCAGATGCCCAAGCCACCTCATCTGGCTCCTCTCGATGTGGAGGAGAAGCGGCTCGACTCAGAGCCCCTCCCGGATGACCGAGCGCTCCTCTCGATGTGGAGGAGAAGCGGCTCGACTCGGAGCCCCTCCCGGATGACCGAGCTTCTCACCTTATCTCTAAGGGAGAGCCCGGACACCCTGCGGAGAAAACTCATTTTGGCCGCTTGTATCCGGGACTGAATTACATTCAATAGAAATGGCCATGGTGGCCAAATATGTTATGATACGTAACTGCCAAATCTTGGACCCCAGAGGGTAATATAAACATTGAGCAATTAGGCGGGACTTTATTCGACACAGATACCATGTGGTCAGAGAAGGGGGGGAAAAAACAGTTGACTTACTACATGACCAGTACAAAAAAAAATAAATTAAAAAGTAAAACTGACTGAACGCAGCCACAGGGGGAGGGAGACACCATGAAATAACAAACAAAATCTTAACTACACGTATTAAAAAGATTAGAAACTAATTCTGTGGAGAACAATATTCTTTAATAAACAAGTTAAGAATAAACTAGGAAACAAGAACAAAATGTTCAACTACTCATGTCACTGGAAATAAGCAAAGAAGGTTCTTAGACAGCATAGACGATGAAATGGTAGCAAGTAAACAATAGTCTGGTGTCTTCCTTCCACATCTTTTGCGCTTAAGAAGATGGTTGACCATTATCGAATGCAGGTGTGCGCAGAAGGCTGCGTTCATTCACACTGGGAAAACAAAGCACAATGCAAAACACAGACAGATAACTGGATAATGACATAGTCAATTGCTACATGGTCTTTTCTGAGCTGTAACGATCCCAATTTTCCAAAGATGTCCTTCAAACTGTCAGGGGATATTTTATTCCAAAGTAAAAACAAAGTTGAATTGAGAGAAATCCAACACAAAATAACAAATACCACGTTTAGCGTGTTACTACTACTCTGTTGAATGATCAATGAGCACTTTCCAACAGTGTCTCTGACAATGCCCAACTTTGAACAACTGATAAACCCCTAAAAGAAAAAGAAAAATGTATTCTCATTAGATTGACAGCCAGTTCATCGAAATTTTTAAATAAGATTAAGTGGTGTCTTACCACACTAATCCCAGATCATAACAGCAAACTATTTATAGATCAAACTAAACTCGCAGCCCTCATCCACCATCCAAAAATGTGATGTACTATATTTGATTTGGCTTGTTATCTGATCTTGAAACTAATTAAAAAGTGATCAGTCATTCACTTGTCTTTTTGGAGAAAACTGCTCCCGTCTGCCCCATCCAGTAATAAGGCATAATTAATGGCAAGGCATGTAGATGTTGTGCTATTTGAGTTAGTAACCAAAATAAGAGAGTATGGCTGAAGACGCACAAGATTTATTGGGTGACTGGGTCGGTTGGTTTGTCTAATATCATGTTTTGTGTGTGTGTGTGTGTGTGTGTGTGTGTGTGTGTGTGCGTGTGTGCGTGTGTGTGTGTGTGTGTGTGTGTGTGTGTGTGTGCGTGCGCATGCATGCGTGCGTGCGTGCATGCACGCGTGTGTGTGCGTGCGCATGCATGCGTGCGTGCGTGCATGCACGCGAGCATATGTATGCATGTTTATGCCACAAGATGAACTGGCAAAGTTGACTTTGCCCTGTCATCGTGAGCTTTAGTGTTCCTTACAGCAGCAGCTTTCTTCTGGGACAAACACTCATAAATTGTCTTTGGACTCCATTTATGTGGCCAGGTCTTTTCTCCATTTTATTGTGTTGGAATGTGCATGTGTAAGTCTGTGAATGTGACTGAAGGCCTACCCCATTTCCCTCTGTATGAATTAACATTGTACATGGAGATTCAATGTGCTGACCCTGATATTTACGTTACATTACGCCGCACGAGAGCATTCCTTGTCTGTGTGAGGTCATTGTGGGTGCACTGTCTCCATTGATTTCACCAGAAAAGAATTATGTGTTTATCGTTCCGCCACACCCTAACATCCTAACATCTGGTCCAAAGTGTGATCTTCTACAATGGTTTCATTGAAATGACAAAAAAAATCTTGTTTGAGTCTAATGGGACACAGATATACTGTGTCACCGATATAAACAACAGGGCGGTCACATTTTGAGATGCAAAAACAATAAATCCTTTGCGGTGATGCTATTGGTTTGTTTGCTACTCTGCAGATTTGTGACTTTGCATCACAGTAAGCCAATCCACCTCAAATGTTGAACGCAATCCACTCTGGGGCGCAGCTTACATTTCCAAGCAGTGATTCCCTTCGGAATGAAAACACATACTGTACAAAAAGTGTGTTGAACTGTTACTTTCATAAACCCTGGACATGCAGTGTTTTTGTAATATTCTGATCCTCAATTGCCATACAATTACAAACTGTAATGATGACGGCTTGATGCAAAGGTGATTTGTGGATGAGCCTTATGTGTCTGATTTAATAACAACTTTAATGGTCACACAACTTAAAAAAGAAGTGAACTATTGCTGAAGGTAAAACACTGCATTCAACTTTGACACCATCCGACATTCATTTTATTGTGAGCCCATAAACGTCAGCTTCAATCTTGAGTTCCCATGAGGTATACTTACATCTCCAAAGATTCACAAAGGTAACATAACAATGCTTCTTTTTGTGCATGTTTTTACTTAATGGTTTATCAGATTCATAGTTTGTAAGTCCTTAAGGGACAGTTCAGTTAACTTTAGAGGTTCTACTTTCCGTCCATCCTATCAGTAGAAAGTGATCGAAGAGGCCCCTGAAGTGATTATCATCACCCTTTAAACTTAGATTGTTCTCTGTCCAAGTGTTTGGACTTGAAGTCAAAATGAAGGGTGGGAGAATATTTGCACGCAGTGTCATACAACTGTGACTCATTCTGGTCTGACACACAAAGCTTTCCGATTGGCGTATCATACATGAATAAAATTAAGCAGCTTCAAATTTGATTGGATGTTTATTCAGTTGGGATGTGTCAAAAGCGCGTCACGTTCCTTGGGAGTCTGTCACTTGATCGAAGCTTCCATCTTAAAATCAGAGTGAGTTCATCAAAGCGATCTAGTCTAGTATTATGTCATGAGGCTTCAGTGACTTGAGACTGCACCCACAACTTGTTTTTTGATCACACTAACAGCCACCAAATGGGATGTTACCATCTTTTAGCAATCTGATATGAAATAACTCACCATGCAAAGTTTTTTTGTTTTTTTCTGTGCAACTGAACTAGCAACCACTGTATTTGCCAGAAGTGAGTCTCCTTTTGTGGGGCTGATTCAGGACACTGGCAAACTTCTCAACATGATGAAGGAAAAGGCCTGCCTTGCTATTATTGGCAATGGAAGTTAAAAGCTGACCAGCTGGTAAAAGGGAAAGCTTAACATAAGATATAGTGAGTGTGAAAAAGCGCTTCGCTGCTGTATACGGTGGTTAAAATTGTGAGAGAACCTATGTAAAACTGACCCTAAAACCTACCCCTAAAATTTCAGACATGCAAGTACATTTTGTGGGTGATATTGCACAAATGAGCCGGTTTGCCAACCAACATTCAGTTCTGAACGAGAACTAAGGAAAGAACTCAAAGAAGAAGGCAGGTCAATTTGTCTGAGAACAAGGGGGACTCAAGGGGCAAATAATCAGTGTGAATGGTTATTGTGTGAAAACGGGCAGATCTTGGGGTTATCACGAAGATTTACAGAGTTGACATAAAACTTGTAAACCCTGAACCATGGCAAAGACAACTATCAGTGCTCTGCTTACTCCCGAATAAACCAAATTTGGCAGACGAGACAAATTCTGACTCATTTCGTGAGAATTGTGTTTTCGGGATGCGTGGCTGTACCACTTAACGTGGCCTAGATATTTCAGGGAGATTAATGAGCTTCAAATTCTAAAGTCGATACCCACAAAATGCAGGCAACGTGAACCATGCACCATTTGCACACATAAATTATTCATTCATTCATCTTCCTAACCGCTTGATCCTCACTAGGGTCGCGGGGGGTGCTGGAGCCTATCCCAGCTGTCTCCGGGCAGTAGGCGGGGGACACCCTGAATCGGTCGCCAGCCAATCGCAGGGCACACAGAGACGAACAACCATTCGCACTCACACTCACACCTAGGGACAATTTAGAGTGTTCAATCAGCCTGCCACGCATGTTTTTGGAATGTGGGAGGAAACCGGAGCACCCGGAGAAAACCCACGCAGGCCCGGGGAGAACATGCAAACTCCACACAGGGAGGCCGGAGCTGGAATCGAACCCGGTACCTCTGCACTGTGAAGCCGACGTGCTAACCACTGGACTACCGGGCCTACACATAAATTAACCACTGTTAATTGAAACAAATTCAATTCGGAATGTCACAAATGAACGAGAAGGTAAATTGCATTCTTAATTGTAAAATGCAAGTTAACCCCTGGAAAATAATACAGTCTATCCTCACTTTGATCAGTGATGAAGTGTATGGTTGTGGACTTCTGATGTTTTGATTCTCTTCTCTTCTCTTCGCACGAGGCTCGGGCCTTCCTTCAAATTAGTCTTAAAAAAGTTTTTTCCCCCCAAATATTCTTCTAGTAGGCTAACATGAATGTTGTTAGAACGCCAATGAAAAACAAAAATACTAACTCCCAACTTTTGGGGGGTTTTCCCTTTAACTCAGGAGTGTCACGGTGACCGGAGTCCTGGAGGGCCGCTGTCCTGCATGTTTTCCAAGTCTCCCTGTTGCAACACACCTGATTCAAATGATCAGATCATCAGCAAGCTCTGCGAAAGCCTGACATTGAACCTGTTCATCAGGTGTGTTGCAACAGGGAGACTTGGAAAACATGCAGGACAGAGGCCTCCAGGACCTGAGTTTAAGACCCCTGCTTTAACTCACTCAATCCCAGCCATTTTCACTTGAGCAACCCCCTCAATCCCAGTGTTTTACTGGATTTTGACTGATCTTGCAGGGCCCAGCGAATATTTGGTTCTCATGCTATATAAACATGGAGCCTACCAAAATAAAATTTGGACTCTTTCTTTCATATTTTTTTCCATTCCTCAGCAATCGGCATGACAAGATGGCTACATTTCATGAAAATGGCGATTCCTGGGCAAAGAACGGCGAAAAAGAGCTTTTTGTAAAAGCGTGCACTTCAAACACGTGAGGCACCACTGCCACCTACTGGTCGCTATTTTACATGATTTACAATGCAAACGGCTTATTCTCATCCACAGATTGCACCAGACCCTGGTCCTCTCAATGACACACACACAAAAAAAAACAAAAAAAAAAGACTTAGACGTACAAGTACGTCCTTGGTATGTGAGGCCTGATTTTAAAATGACGTACAAGTACATCTTGTGGAATGAAAGAGTTCATCACATTTGGAGAATTAAATATTCAACACAGACACATTTTTAAAGGTCCTTCCTGACCTCATAGTTCTTTCTTCATTCATTCATTCATCTTCCGAACTGCTTATCCTCACTAGGGTTGCGGGGGGTGCTGGAGCCTATCCCAGCTGTCTCCGGGCAGTAGGCGGGGGACACCCTGAATCAGTTGCCAGCCAATCACATAGTTCTTTCTTCCTATCTCTGAAATCTGATCACGGCAAATGGACACCCTCCATGAAGTTTGCTCGTACGACGGTCAGTTATTCCCTCTCAGTCTTGCCAAACGCTTCCTCAGCATGTATTTGGAAGGATTAACTGCTTGTGTATTTGCAACTACAGTTACTGTGGAAACCTTGTCAGCGGTAGTTGATGAGGGTTAGCATCAGGCGGCTAGACCTAGTCCTAAAAAGGTCACGTTTGTGATGACTACTATCCTTTGGTATTTGACTGCATCTTCAAAATACAGACATATTTCCTTTCTGGGAAGAAAAAAAGCCTGTGATTCACAGAATCTCTTGTGATTTAAATGACGGACCACCTAGAAGCCACGGAGCAAAAGTGTAATTGAATCTTTTTGAGTCGCGTTTCTCAGTCTTGCACTTCGTACTTGAACTTTCAGGTCGTGTGGTTACTATCACCTGCTTGACAAGTTCAGGTTTTGGCGATGTTCTATTTCTTTTGGCTGCCAGATTTTAAATCCCCTCAAATTAGCTCAAATTCTTAAGTAAGGAAAATCTTCTTCAGCTCCCACTGTGCTCATTTCTCCAAATGACAAATGTGACTCACACACTCATTTACCTTGAATGTTTAAAGCGTTCAGTGAACCGACAGAAGCCAACTGCAAAACCTGGAGTCAATAATAAGCAGGAAATTCATCACTTAGAACATTCTGTATTCAATGTATGATTCCTCCGAACCGAACCGAAATTAACCTTTGTGGTTTTGGGAGATGAGCGATTAAAACTGCAATGGAAAAAAGTCAAGATCGAGTATGATGAGACCACAAATTTTCGGTCAATATTGATTATATTATCAACTCTTAGCATTTTTTAGTACTTAGTCTCAAAACTATGTCTGACTTTTATATTTCAAAACATCTTCAATCCTTGAGGCTGGTGGACTTTTTTTGTAAATAATTTTCCAGTCGTCCATTTATTCTCTACATGCCTTCTCCTGTTCAATGTCATGGAGAGTTGAAGCCAATCACAGCTGACGACACCCTGAAGTGGTCAACTGTCAGTCATAGATTACACATAGAAAATCATTTACACTCTTGCTGAGTGGAAACTGAACCCATCCTGCCTGCACACAAGTCAGGTGAGTAAAGTACCACACTGTCAGTGACGAAACACAATTTCCCCAAGAATGCAAATGGATATTTATTCTGAAGTTCATTCCAGGCTTAAACTGTCACCGACGTAAACTTTACCGGTGAACAATTATTTTAACATTTCTGTTGGCATCCATCCATTATCTGATCCACTTATCCTCAAGATTGTCGTTGGCGTGCTGGAGCTTATCCCAATCGCCTTCAGGCAGCAGATGCGGTACACCCTGAACTGTATATATATACATATATATATGATTGCATGGCAACCGATTCAGATATATATATATATATATATATATATATATATATATATATATATATATATATATATATATATATATATACTGTATATATATATACAGTATATACACACACACACACACACACACACACACACACACACACACACACACAGGCTGCAGAGGTGTGTATGTAACTGGTAGGCCTTCGCATTATCAGTCCCCAAGTAGCTCTCAGTTTGGTGACCACTGGTATAGTTTATCTGGGGTTGCCGTGGCAATGACATAGATGCTTATTTCAAGCCAGTGTATCATCCAAATGGTGATGGTCTGTTATTTTCAGGTCAATGAAGAACAAAGTGTTGCTTTGAATACAGTGGTTGAATACCACTGTAATGTTGTGGCTGGTGTAGTCAATATAATTGTTATAATTTAGTACACGGCTTTATCATTCACCTCGATGCACCGTGACCACATACATTGTCATGATTTTTATGAAGGATCTGAGCATCAGCTAGACTGCAGCACCTTCTGTGCCCAGGGACCCAAGGCCAAAGCTCCTCCTCCTTTTCATCCACCTCCTCTTCCTCTGCCGCATAAGGAGATCACCATTCTTTATTTTCTTCTCCCTCACATTGTACACATCAGCGTGTACCCTGATGTCTTCTCTCGTCCGCACGTATCATCATAATTGTTGATGAAAGTTCTTTTTCCGGATTTCATGTGTACAAAGAGACCACACATCTACATGTTGGTAAGCTCTTACAAACTTGTACCATTTGTCTCACTACTCTGCCTTACAGAAAATCCGTACAGCCCATCAGCATAAGGAAATGTGAAGTCTGTAAGTCATTAAGGGATGATTGCATCTCACAAATGAAAATGCAATTGGGGGGAGCAGAAGAAATGAAATGGTGATAGCTCCACTGTAATCTCCCAAATAAACTTGATGTAAACACATTTTATTTTTTACATGTACAGTAATTCCTGTATTATGTTTTTGGAACAGCTCTACAAGATGACTATGACAAGAATTTGCTTCCTGCAAATTCCTCAATCGTCAGTTGCAAATGTGAGAGAGGGATAAGACATTGCTGTATCATGTTTCTCAATGAAGTTTGACCCCACCTCTTACCCAGTCAGTTACAATCGGCTCCATCTCTCATAACCCAGTTGATGTCAAGTCTCAAAATTTTAGGTGCTCTTCTTTCTTGTCACACTGGCAAAAGGTACACTGTGAGAATGTTGTGAAAGTAATATCTCCATGCACAATGCGAGCGCACCACATTTAATCGGAATGAGAAGAGACGCTTTGATTTGCGGTGAGTGGAGTTGGCTGTGTTCACACCCACAACAGTCAAACCACAAATTTTCAAGCGCGCTGGCTGGCGCACATCTCCAAGATTACCAACAAAAAATCCTTAATGTTAAGAATCACACCTCTCAGGCACATATTTTTCCTTTTTTCTTTCACTTGTATGTATAACAAATATTTACTCTTGGCATCAATGTTGATCAGTTTCTGCTAAAACATTATGATGGAGGTCTGTTTGAGTTTACATACCAAGAAACAGTAATTACTTAAGGACCAATAAGATTATGCTTGACTAGGTCCCACATGACCTGAAAAGCAATTTCTCTTAGCTTCCTTCGATGACCGAGGTCTTCACATTGATGATGGCTTTTCTTCATGTTTACATATTTAACATTTGACTTTGAATGCACAAAGAGCCGAAAATCCATTTGGGAGATTGTGCAAGAATATTTTTTTCATGCCAGCCATTTAAGCCAAATGTGGTTCATTGGTATTGCTCAGCTTATTTTTGGCAGGATCCTTACTCAAAGACCGTTTGAAGTAAATCATGACATAAATTATTCCTTTAATTCCCCAAACAATTGTATTTTTGACTCTCACGTCACACGTGTGTTTCTCTCACCTGCTTGCACTATTTCAAATCTCTCAGGAACCAGACGTATGTTCTTTCGCCAAACCAAAACTTTCTCTGTGTGTGTTGATGTTTTATTTTTAGTTTTTAAGGCTAAAAACACTTTTAAAAAACTCAATGGTGAGGTCACATTTTTGAGAAGACACATGGAATCTGCAGTTGTTTATCAACATCAGTGACACTGCTTTGAGCTTGTGCCTGTTGATATATTCTTGGTGGCTTACAGTCAATTTCTGCTAAATGATCCTATGGGAACAGCGATGAAAAGTGTTGGAAAGTATTTTAGCAATTATTTGGTTTAGGTTTAATCAACAATTTTTATCATATTTTCTATGAAATCCTAATAATGTGACTTGGGGTCTTTACAGAAATGTTGAAGATTTGTGACTATTTCACATTTATTCAAGTTCAAGTCAACTTTATTGTCAAATGTGCTACATGTGCAACATACAGCACAGACGAAATCACCTTCCTCTCAACCACATTATCATTCTATTCTTGGTGGTGTCAACTGGGAAAGGCTGCAGCTCACCTGTGCCGCTCAACAGAATAATTAAGAAAGAAAATGAAGTGAACTTTAAGTACGGTCATAGTGATCCCAAAGACTATTAAAATGAAGAGCTCCCCGGTGATGTCATTCAAAATGGAATGTTAGCATTTTGATAGCAGGATGTATTATTCATTCATTCATCTTCCGAGCCGCTTGATCCTCACTAGGGTCGCGGGGGGTGCTGGAGCCCATCCCAGCTGTCTTCGGGCACTAGGCGGGGGACACCCTGAATCTGTTGCCAGCCAATCGCAGGGCACACAGAAACGAACAAGCATTCGCACTCACACTCACACCTAGGGACAATTTAGAGTGTTCAATCAGCCTGCTACGCATGGTTTTGGAATGTGGGAGGAAACCAGAGCACCCGGAGAAAACCCACGCAGGCCCGGGGAGAACATGCAAACTCCACACAGGGAGGCCGGAGCTGGAATCGAACCTGGTACCTTTGCACTGTGAAGCCGACGTGCTAACCACTGGACTACCGGGCCGCCCCAGGATGTATTATGCAAATATTAAATGTTCAAGTGTGCCTAATTAAGTGTCCTGTGACTATGTATTCTCGCGTCAAGCATTCTTGGTGTTATGATTAATCCATCTATTTTCGAACGCACGGGTGAAATATACAGAGTATTTCAGCTGACCTTGGCTTAGGCGAGAGTTCCAGTATAGCCCGGACCGAAATGGGACATTATCAACCATCATTTAACCTGACATGCAATTTTTGGGATGTAGGAAGCACATAAGAAAATCTACACAAGCAAGTTTCGAACCCCGAACCTCCAAACTGTGCCAACCACTAGGTCACCATGCCGCCTTCAGATTTTTTAAGTATAACTGATCGTTTTGATACCACTTTTTATTCTTCACTTCCCCTTTCTCCCTTGTGGAATGTTTTTCATCCTGCAAGAACCAAATTCTATTCTTCCACATTTAATTATTCACTACTGCTTTGAATTTGTGTCACTGTAGTCAATCCAACTTGTTCAAAGACAAATAAGAAACTGTCTGTACTTTCTTTTGTTCCTGAAATGGAATGTACATTGGCAGTGGCGTTCGACGTAACCCATCTTGTAGATCCATGTCCAGGCCTTGTAGCCCATCTGCAGAGCTCCAAGAATGAGATGCAACATCAGCTTTTCTTTGTCTGACACCACAGAGGGAAGCCTTGGCAAAACCCTGACGATCTCCAGATGCAAGGTGCTGCTTGCGAGCAAAGTGGAAACATCCAAAGTATCTATTGTATCAATTCTTTTTTTGTTCTTTTGTCTAGCCGCACATTGCAGACATAGCAAGCAATGTTTTGGGGGGGATTTATGGGCTTCAAATAGATTGTTGAGATGAAACATCTTCAAGTGCACGCTGATCAAAGATGCCATGTTCTTCTTCATGAAAAGCAATGTTTGTATTCTTGTCCAATATTCACTGCTAGCTTTTATGGAGCCACGACACATTTGCCATGAATCATAACTGTCATTGGCAACATCCAACAATTTTCTCAAATAACACATGGATAGGGAATAGCTTGCGTCTCGGAATCTGTTTCGTCATCACCGTTAATATAGTAATAATAATAATAAAAGATTTTCGTTTCAGAAGTTAGTGCTATGTGAGTGAGGGGGTACTCATAGTGGGGCTGCACAATACATTGAAAAAATATTGTCATCGTGATAAGGGTCCAACCTTGAGGCCAATGCGTATGGCAAAGATGTGCAATAGGTTTCTTAAATGGAATTGTGAGCTTTTATCTGACTCAGATCCAACCTTAAATGTGCATCACCATCCAATAACAGAACAGTATCTACTTATTTTTCAGCATGAAAATTATTTTTATGTATTTCCTTCATTTGATAATACAAATGTCATTTCTTTATGTATATGCTAAATATTGCAGATTTGCAACAATATCAAGAGCTCAATATTCCAAAGTCATATCACGTTGTTGTTTTTTTTTATCCAATATCATGCAGCCTCGTATGACATGAAGGTTCATGGGTGCTGACCCAGAAAAAGTTTGGAAAATACTGACAAACAATTGTGTGTGTATACGCTTTGACTTGTCAATTAAATTGACGAAATTTGTAATAAGGGTCAAATGATATGAACAGATCAGTCAACATCAAATCCGCCTAATGTTAATGCAACATTGATCACAAAGTACACCTACACATGTACTGAAACATTTTTTTCCTTATAAAAGTCAAGTTAACGATAGAGTGAGTCCCCAGAGGAGGATGGGCATGGGGAAGGCATCAGTGCCAGCCTGTTTATGTGCGTGTAGCAAATGACGGAATGTAATTATGTAACTGTGGCTACTCGTAGCCCATCACAAGCGGGTCACGGCGGCACGATTTGATTGTCAGCACCCCCCCCCCCCAACCCCCACTCCCAGAGGGCCCGCTATAAGAGGCGGGAGGAGTGGCTCCGACCTCCAGTTGGTGGACGCAGTCACTCGGAGTGGGATTCTCCTCCTCCGGTACTGGAGGCGCCGCTTGGTCATATCGTCTAAACTCGTCGCCTTCTCTTGTCAAAGTTATTACTGGATTAAGACATTTTTAGGTAAGTTGTAGTGCTGTTGCAAGACAACGTGTGGATGTTAAATAATTCATAAAAGATCAGTGCTTGTCAAAAGACAATTTTATTGCATTGTTTTAAAAAGGAAAATCTCGTTTAACTGATATTTTTAAAACCGGCGAAAGGAATAAGGCTATTTCTGTTGTGTTCCAAGGCAATATGATACTCAGATACTTGCTACCGGTATCGCTCCTCTTCCTCCACGCGCTCGCTCAAGGTAATTACATTACTAATAATAAAGTATCTCGCTAAAAGTCGAATATTTAAATTCTAACTGTGTGTTAAATTTGTAGATGACGAGCAGGATGACGACAGCTCCTTCGACTTGTTCGAAGTTAGTCATATCAGCCGCAGGACACTGGGGGCCAAACAGTTCCGAGGCCAAAACTCCGATTCCCCCGCGTACCGCTTCATCCGTTTCGACCACCTGCCCCCGGTGAAGCCCGCCATCCTCGGGCAAATAGTGCGCCAGATCAAAAACAACGAAGGCTTCGTTTTCGTGGCCAGCCTCCGTCAAGATCGCAGCTCTCGGGGCACCCTGCTGGGCTTCGAGGACGCCGACGGCCGGCGTCAGTTTGAGATCGTGTCCAACGGACGTGCCAACTCCCTGGACCTGGTCTACTGGCTGGAAGGAGCCCAGAACATCGTTTCGTTCGAGGAAGTGGACTTGTCCGACTCCCAGTGGAAGAACCTAACGCTGCAAGTCCACGGAGAAAACGCCAACCTGTACGTGGGTTGCAGCCTGGTGGACAGCGTCATCCTGGATGAGCCTTTCTACGAACACCTGCAGGCTGAGGGCAGCCGCATGTATGTGGCCAAAGGGACCATCCGAGAGAACCACTTCAGGGTGAGTTAGGCAACCCATGCACTGGTGCTGGGTAAAACTTTGCTCTTGCTCTCAATTATGGGTTAACTTCTTTGAACCAACAGTTTGTACATTCCAGAGCAACTCATTGTTCCACATTTAGACGCTAAATTGCAACTTTCCATGTACCGACGAGTGAATGAATGTGTGTGTCGAGGGAGACTGCAAGAATGAAGCCATTGTTTGTTTAATACATGCAAGCGTGGATTAAAAGCAGGGAAGAGGGGGCTTGTACAAATTAAACAATGCCTGTTCTGCTCTTCGTGACCCCCTACCCAGAACTTCAGGGTTGTCAGTAGCTCAACCCATGAGGACTTGGCTCTATTGTGTCAGAAGGTTGAAGTTTCAAATCATGCTGTTGAAGTGCCCTTGAGCAAATTGCTGAAGCCACAAACATCTCACATTTGAGCTGCCCTCTCCCTCACTCTGTTGCTTCTCTGCGTGTGTCTGTGTGTATGAATTTGAAGGTGGCGTTTTCAATAAGTCAACAATTAATTTTAAAAAATAACATAAAAATGTAACATTTTGTGACTCACATATTCACCCGATGCTGTGTACATTGTCCAACCCCTGAAAAGTACAGACATTATTTCAATATTTTATTTATATCAATGCCTATCTATCTATCTATCTATCTATCTATCTATCTATCTATCTATCTATCTATCTATCTATCTATCTATCTATCTATCTATCTATCTATCTATCTATCTATCTATCTATCTATCTATCTATCTATCTATCTATCTATCTATCTATCTATCTATATTATTTTACTGAGCACAATACAAAAATAAACTGGTCCACCAAAAATACACTAATCCACCGTTGCGCGTGAACAAACAGCTGAACAAAGACATGGAAAAGGAAAAAAAGTAAATATCAACATTAAATTCTAGATCAAGAGTAACATGATAGGATGATTGTTACAAAGCAAGCGACTGACACAACAGTGTGTCCACCGATCCTTAAAAATCTTGAAACTGAAGATTTTCATTATACGCACTGAATCCTGCTCACATTTTGCTAATGTCAAGTTTTGACATTTTACATTTGGACAAAGTGGCCTTAAAAGTTTCAAATTTGACTTTCTTGACCTTGACCTGTAGAAGCTTATTGCTCACTGTGCAATGATTAAAAGATGTAGATAGAAAGATCGATAGACACATGCTGCAGACCGATGTAGACATGATAGGATAGTGATCATTTTGTGTTACCAAACAGGGTCTGCTGCAGAATGTGCGTTTCATCTTTGATACCACAATCGAGGACGTCCTGCTGAGTCGAGACTGTGAAGTTTCCAAACAAGGTAAAGAGTATTACTCCTCCTTTGCTTTTTTTTAAACTTAGATGCTTAAATTACTGTACAGTATGTCCTTTGGTGCTTAAAGCAGCAGCCAGCGGCCAAAGAGTTCCCCAATGTGTTCACCCAGAGGGGTTTCTATTTGTGTGACATTGAGAAGCCAAAAAGGTTGTGTCAAATCTAATTATATTTGCAGATGTGGGCCAGTCTTTCACGTGCGAATGTGCAGTCAGATCAGAACCGCACTAACGTCCCACACCAAAAGTTTGCCTGCGTGTGCTCAGCTGACTCACAATTTTAACTTTGTTTTTAAAGTGGATCAAAGGAATTGCAGATCAGATGTATGGCAAGATTTCTCAGCAGTAACGCTGAGGGGAAAAAAAAAAAAGACATAGTTAGTGGCCTGAAGGTCGTGAGGTAGTGTGGACCGCAAAAAAATGCACGCACATGCAATTATTTCGACTGCGCAGAACTTCATGAAAAGCCCTGGGAAAGAAAATACGAAAGGGAAAGTGAATACCACACTGCGGAGTCAGCCTCGACATGCAGCTGCACAGAGGCACGCACACTCAGAGAAGTCACAGCGTTGGCTAATTAGGCTGCGTTTCTCAACTCAATCAATGCTCTCGTGAGAAATTGAAGCTGCTCAATCCTCAGTTGTGCTCAAAACAACTTAACATGTATCTAATCATGTTTCCGGTCACCTGATCTGGATACAGTGGGACAAAGTAAATCCATATGAAATGTGCTATGTCTGACACTTGCCACAAGCAAAGTTAACATTCCAGCATTTGTCTTAAAAATGTCTGTCGTACACAAGCTGAGAAGAAAAAGGGTGAGAAGCTAATCATATTTGGCTTTTGGGGAGAAAAAAAAGGCAGTGTGTGTGTGTCTCAGGGAGTGAAGGGTGTGTAAATCCTTTCATACTCGTCATGCACACGCAGCATGAAGCCCTCCCGAGGTTTGAATGATTCCAGCAGACCACGAAGGAAAGACAAGATAACTTTTATCTGGAGTCGGTTTGTTGTCTGGAAATTTTGGGTGGCTTGTTGATTTAGAGTGCCCTGGTCTGCCATCAATCTTTGCCAATTTATAATGTTTGGTCCAAACTTCTCCTTTCTCTGTCATGCAGTAACTTTAAGTCATCATGTCATAATTCCCCATTTTGTGGCTTCAAGAAGAAAAACAATCCTGAACTGGGTGGAAACAGAAGCTTAAAATGTCATGTGGCTTATTGCGCCGTAAAGATGTCATACTGTCTGCATGCATGGCATCCGTGGTCTTTCTACTTTGTGCTACTGAGATCACGGCGAGCTACTCGCAACAGTTTCTCATTTCTTTGGATGGATGGATCAGAGAAGTATGGCTCGGATACGTTTTGTTGGCAGCATGCAGTATTTTTACACCCTTCTTTGGTCAAAAGTTGGAAAGGCCACCGATAGTCGAAATACACAATCACAATGTACTCTACCATGCATTGTTTCAAGAAACACTTTTCCTGCCTAATTGATGGCTTACACTGTATTTGATGGATGTAATGTCGCTATTGACTTGGCTGACAGAATGTAGATTTTACCATTTGACATACAATGCAATGGCAAACCAGCTAGCTGGAAATGTTGCTAGAGAGCCCTCCAAAAAAAAAACTTCTCTTTGAAGGAGAGGAGAGCGATTACTGTTACATGTAAATTATATTGTTTTTGCTTCGTGATGTCACGAGTACATCAGAATAGCCAGCTCCTGTGTAAATTTGTCTGTGTGGTCAGTTCACATTGTGTATGCCCACTTATCCGAAGGGTGGTGGAGATTTATGACAGATACGGTTTTCTCATCACAGAGGAGAAGACCCACATTTCAGCTCACTCCCTGTACCCCTGCCCTGCCCACATCCCCTCTCCCCTCCTCAGCTAACCGTGAAAAGAATAACCATCTCTTTCACTGCTGACGGAGCATCTGTTTTTGGGAACACAATAAACACTATAATCCTCATATTGTCGTGCTTGGCCTAGAAGAACTGGGAAATCCCTGCGCTGCCTGATCATTTCACTTCTGTTTTCCATTCCTCTGATGCCTCTTCCAGATGATGCCAATATTGTGAGCGAGAGTGCAGAAATCTTGGACGTGAGTCCGTCCATCACCACCAACGTCATTGGCCAGAAGAGAGATGACGTGGGCTCGGAGATGTGCGACCGTTCCTGCGAGGAGCTGAGCACCATGTTTCAGGAGCTCAATGGCCTCCGGGTGGTTGTCAGTAACCTCATTGACGGCTTGCAAAAAGTGGTAAGTCGCAAAGCATGGAATGTGGTTGCCAGATTTCTGGATGAGTATTCATCGAGTGGAGGAATATGTTTCGGAGTCAACTAGAAGAGGGCATTGTCCTGTCATTTTAGAGGGTTAGAGGTTCTGAGGTAACGCAGATTAGTCTAAAAGCAAACAGCAAGTGACCGCAGGGCTGTTTATAGCTACTAGAGGTAGCTCGGCCGATGAGTCCTGTGTTGTGTGGCATTTATTGTTCATCAGAAAGATTTTTATGACATGCTACATGTGGATATAGGAAGTGTTCCCCTGGCGGCGTTGGGGTCCCGTCTAATGTCTGCCTGTGTTTGAACAGCCCATGTGTTTCCTCTGGGAGCCTCCCAGCAATAAGAGAGTCTGGGCATGAAGCTTGGAAAAAAAATGGCCGAGATGAGAAAGGGTCCCCGAGGCTCTTCCAGACCGAGTGGTGTCTTAGATTCTAACGCCGCACATTTCTGCCTCCCTTCTTCAGCACACAGACACAAAATTTTGGCAGCAGTTTATCGACTGACACTTGCCAAGTGTGCAGGAGTCCAGCCACAGACTTTACTGCTCTCCAATTGGGTCGTAGGTTACAAAGAAAATTTCAGAACTATTTCACATTTTGATGTTTATAGTAATTTGAACCACATTTACAAGTATTCACATTTTCTCATCAATCATTCCTCTTTGTGGTCTATTTACATTTACTTTGAGCCTATGGCACTTCAAATCAAGAGGTGATTGATGGAATTCTCTCTAAATATGTTTCCACTTTGAATATTGTTTTTTTTGGGGGGGGTGCAAGAATTGTTTGTTACTTGTGCTCGATTATTATCCACTGCTTAGCATAGCTACATGTGCCTACCTGACTGAAAGACAGGAAGTTGTTATATTAGCAAGATTGTAAAATCTCTAAATTCAAACCTTTTTGTGCTTGTTGGACGTCAGACGGAGGAGAACACCGTCATGAAGGAGGCCCTCGGGAAAATGAAGAACACCAAGGAGAAGAACATGTGCTGGCAGGATGGCCGACTGTTCGACGACAAGGAAGACTGGGTTGTAGACAGCTGTACAAAATGTACCTGCCAGGTAGAGCTGACGCAAATGAAACAACTCCATTCCACCAGAGTGTAGTACACACTGATTTGAAAAATCAAGCACTCTGGGTTATTTTTCTGGAAATACAAGAATGACTGCCTCTATGAGGCCCAAATACAAACACAACCCCCACATCGCTATCCAAATTATTTAGAATCCACACTGCACCACAAAATAAATGGCAGGGAAGTTTTTTTGACATGACAAGTTACACAAAATCACTATTAATTTCAATTGCCCTGATTGTGCATTGAGCGTATTTTCCCTTGATGACAGGAGTCCAAGGTAGTGTGTCACCAAATTACCTGCCCCGCAGTGGCCTGTGCCAGCCCTACATTCGTTGATGGCGAGTGTTGTCCTGTGTGTCTGCGTAAGTCCTTAGCAGCAACGATTGGCCTCAAGCCTCTTTCTGCATACCAACATTGCCATACGTATTCAATTCCACTTGGTTTGCTGGCATGCAGAATTGATCTTTTACTTAAGAAATTATTTTTTAAATGTTTTATCACATCAATTTCATTATTTACTAACACTGCAAACTGGTATTGTTTCAACTTGATAGTAACACAAATAGTTAACACCCATAAATTATTATTCTGTACAATTTTATCATGACTGTGAAAGCTTGTAGTTGCAAGCTTTCTCCACTGTACTATCGTCAAAATTATACACCACGCTTGATTGTTACACAGTGTAACCAGACTTTAATTTACTTTATTTTTCTTTCCATTTAGTATTATAGCCTGACAAATATATGAGCTAAAACATAACTTGAAAAAAATACCGACAACCCAGACTCAATTAAAAAAAAAAAAACAGCAAAAAGAGGGAACCATCATACTTGTACCCGTGATTGCTAACAAACAGAACATGTGTTAGCAATCATGTGTACAAGTATGATGTTTCCTTTTAATTTGAATTTTTTTTTATTGAGATTGGGTTGTACCTAATTTAAAATAATGTCCTGTCATGTTGTTGTGACATTGTGTGCCTTGTCCTCTGTGTGCTCCTGCTGCAACATTAATTTCCCCTTGAGGGACAATAGTTTCTGATTCTGAACTTTTAACATAGACTGCACACGTTTCATAGATGCATGCATAACAAGAAAAAAGTCAATACATGCGCGTAGGTCAATTGAAACAGCTGTTTTTTTCAAAAATGTATATATCTTTGTATTTTTAATTTTGTCTAGCAAAGGGCAGTGAGCATGGCTGGTCCCCATGGTCCGAGTGGACAGAGTGCACAGTCACCTGCGGGACAGGAACTCAACAGAGGGGAAGGTCATGTGATGCAACCAGTAACCCCTGCACAGGACCTTCGATACAGACTCGCAAGTGCAGCCCAAGAAAATGTGACAGTCGTGGTGAGAATGTGACTCATCTTTACGATCTATTATTTTTTTGATGGGAGTGATGAGATGTGGTCTAAATTTGGAGGGGAAAAAAAATACCTCCAGAGACCACCAACAAGACCTCCTAAGGCGCAACATTCCAAAGTGTGTTGAATCTGATTGAGGTTGGACTGTATGGTCGGCTTGCTGGGTGTGCCCAGTAGAAGTTATTTCCGAATAACCCTCACTGACTGACTCACTTTTGGCTGTCGTGCAATATTAATGACTCGAGACACTTTCTGTAAAATATGAGTTTGGGGATTTTCGCTACATATTGTTGGATAAAATGAACATACTGTATTGGCGTCTTGATGGATTGAGGGATTCTCCCTTCATTGGTTGAGGCTAACATTCCAAAGCATCTGTGTGAGTGTCTGAATCAGTCTCACCACTGGTTGACAGCTCACACCACGTGATCTAAACACTTGCGCAAGAATCTGGAGCATCTTTGAAAGTGGGCCATGGCCTCCAACATCACATAATATTTACTTGTAGACAACTTGGTTGCTATTTTTTTAAACCTTGGCAGATTTAACTGTTTTCTTTTCTGTTTTACTCAGAGGAAATCTGAGAGGATAATTTGCTATTGTGCTACTCGCGTCTGATGTCTCAGTTCGCCAAGATGGAGGATGGAGTTTGTGGTCACCATGGTCGTCCTGCTCGGTGACCTGCGGAGACGGCCAGATCACCAGGATACGACACTGTAATGCCCCCATGCCTCAGCTGGGAGGGAAAGACTGCAAAGGGAATGGCCGAGAAACTCAGCTCTGCACTGCAGAGCCTTGTCCGAGTAAGTATCACTTGCAGCGTGCCCAAGACAACATGTGTTTTGGACTAGCCGCCGACAAGAAATATTGACCTCAATCTTGCTATGTTTCTTGTTGTGGTAAATCTTCCGACTCACTGGCTACTCCCCAGAAACTGGACCTTGTTTTTTTTCCCTACCTTTTTTACTATGGGTATCTGTTCAGTCAAGCACTTTAACCCAGTTTTTTTTAAATGACCTGTTTTTATTAGCATGATTTTGTAATCTGGGAGAATATGCAAACACTGCTTACTACTGTGGCGTTGACACAAAATCTCCGTGTTTTATCAGTTGATGGAGGTTGGGGGCCTTGGTCTCCATGGGCAACCTGCTCAGCAACATGCGGTGGTGGGATCAAAAGTCGTAAACGTGAATGCAACAGCCCTCATCCTCAGTACGGCGGCAGGAAGTGCATCGGAGAGGTCAACGACAGTGACAGCTGCAACAAAAAAGACTGTCCTGTTGGTAAGCTCTAGGTGGTAGCCTATCTACTGTCTTTTAAGATCATGATTTTGTGGAGATGTCAGGATACATTTTCAGACTTTGAAGATGCCTTTTTTTTTTAATTGTATGAAATGACATTGATTTAAATCCATTTTGAAACTCACCACGTGAATCCATTGCAGATGGCTGTCTGTCGAACCCGTGCTTTGGGGGAGTTGACTGCAACAGTTCTCCAGATGGCTCTTGGGCGTGTGGGCCATGCCCAGCTGGTTTCCGCGGAAATGGTACCCACTGTGAAGATATCAATGAGGTATATTATTTTGTCCTCTGACAGCGAGAGGGATGTTTACGACGGATCCATGTCATGATCACCTTTCTTTAAATTTTATTCCCTCCTCCTTCAGTGTGACATGGTGCCTGACATCTGCTTTAGCGTGGGTGGACTGCAGCGGTGTGTCAACACCGATCCAGGGTTCCACTGCCTGCCCTGCCCTAAACGCTACAAGGGCACCCAACCTTTCGGGATGGGGGTGGTAGAGGCAAAGATGAACAAGCAGGTAAGGCATAGATAGGCCTTGCCTGAATTTGATATACAACGGTTGTCGGTCATTTGTCATCATAAACGATAGTGGCAGAATTTAATCTATTCAGATTCAATTACAAAAGACATCTTACACTGTAACTAGTTTTGATGGACACCACAGGTCCAGCATAACACTATTTTCATTGCAAATCTGTTTATTTTCGTTTACTATGAGTATCAAACATTTGGTTTGAATAATAACATCTTTGAAGCTCATGATTTGCACAGACATAACACACAGCGCCTTTGACGAAGCTACTTTTTGTCCCTCTGTTGGCTTTTGCAGATGCCTGTCTATAATGCCATGCCCCAGTTGCACAGTTATTTGATTTGGGCATACTGGAATTGTCCCGCCGCTGGCAGTGAATGATTCCATTTCAGGGTTTTTGATCAAAGGCCTGCTTTCACTGCCACTCTCTACTCTTTGAGCTCATGGAGTGGCTTTCAAAGCATAGTCATATTTTGGTCCGCCGGTAATGAGTGGCAGCTGTGAGTACCTCATGAGGCAGTGGTGAGCCACAGTGGGATGTGCGATGCATTAAGTGGGATTCTATCAAATCAGTAACACTGAACTACTTTGTCCAAAAATCTTGCTTAACCACCCCAATTTGGAGCGGACATTATTTTTGAAATGCATTTTTCCAGATGGGCCCATGACAATATTCTCCGATCACTCCAACCTTAACCCCATTTTTTTTTTTTTATGTCACACAGGTGTGCGAGCCAGAGAATCCCTGCAAGGACAAGACGCACAACTGTCATCGATCTGCTGACTGTATTTACCTCAGCCATTTCAGTGATCCAATGTACAAGTGTGAATGTCGTACTGGTTACGCTGGTGATGGGTACATATGCGGGGAAGACTCTGACCTGGATGGCTGGCCCAATCAGAACCTTGTGTGTGGAGCCAATGCCACCTACCATTGCAAGAAGGTAGTGTATGTTGTTCTATTGCCTCTTCTTACATGTTTTTTTTTTTCAATGGAAACCAGTCATGAATTAGAAGCCTCTCCCCCTTTTGCTTTTTGGGTTTTTTCAGGACAACTGCCCCAGCCTGCCCAACTCTGGTCAAGAAGACTTTGATAAAGATGGCCAAGGAGACGCTTGTGATAAAGATGATGACAATGATGGAATCCTGGATGAGAGGGTGTGAGATTTTTTTTGTTTGTTTGTATGTTTTGTTTACACATTTTTACACACCTGAATTTGTCCTCTGGACCTGCAGATTCCTCTAACGTGTACTTTTTCAACCTCAGGACAATTGCGCCCTCCTTTACAATCCTCGGCAGTTTGACTTTGACAAGGATGAAGTAGGTGACCGCTGTGATAACTGTCCTTATGAGCACAATCCGAACCAGATTGACACGGACCACAATGGGGAAGGGGATGCCTGTGCTGTAGACATTGATGGAGATGGTAAAATAACTCCCAAACGGTGATAATTACTAACACGACACAGTTGTGTGTCCTCTTAATCCAGAATCCACCTTTGTTTTTGTAGGAATCCTGAATGAAAATGACAACTGCCCTCTCGTATACAATACGGACCAGAAGGACACAGACATGGATGGAGTTGGCGACCAGTGTGATAACTGCCCCCTGCTGCACAATCCTCTGCAGGTACCGTATAACAACACTGCACCTCAAAGTTTTTCACAGGTACCGGTACTCAGATGCCTAATCTTTTGTGTTTTCCCAAAAGTTGGACTTAGACAATGACTTGGTGGGAGACCAATGTGACAACAACCAGGATATTGACGAAGATGGCCATCAGAACAACCTGGACAACTGTCCGTACGTGGCCAACGCCAACCAGGCCGACCACGACAAAGACGGCAAAGGAGACGCATGCGACTTTGATGATGATAACGATGGTGTACCTGATGACAAGGACAATTGCAGACTGACCCCCAACGCAGACCAGCTGGATTCTGACGGTGAGGAGTTAGAGGCGCTTTTGATCATTTTCATCACACATAAAGTTTGTAAAATGATCAATGCAATTGCACAATAGTTGATTAATGACTTACTAATGTTGTATCCAACTGAAGGGAATGCGTCAAACGCATTGTCCACTGGTGTCACTTTTTTCAGAACACAGGTCATAAGGTATAGATAACAAGCTACTGAGCAGTAGTTGAGCTCTTAACAAGACCCAAAAATGCTCTCGTTTTTCATTTTGACGTTCAATCTATCTTGAATGCAAAATGGCAACGAGCCATGTGGTTACAAACTGGCCTCAAAAATCAGGAGGAATAAGAAACGCAGTGGAATTACAGTTTCCATTCAAAGAAACATTAATTACACATTTTGATTGTCCATGACGATGCATTTCCAGTTCAGTGAATGTGGATCTAGTTAATTATATACTAGTCTGTGGTGTTCAGTGACATACTTGAGGTTGTTTTGAGGTGATTAGAGGGTATTCCAAGGCGAGAGTACGATTTTTGACATCCATCTTCAGAATATCATTGGAAGAAACTGGTTGTCAATTGGGTCTAACTGCACATATCAGGCACAAGCGTCTGATAGTCGTGCATACATGCCTGCGTACAAAAAAAATCCACCTGTGATGCCACCCTCATTCATCTGGTGTTCAAATTTGCTTGATTGACTCTTTCTGATGTCGTGCATGAAATGTGACGGTGGAAAGTAAGGCGCTCGCTCTTGGCATCGGTGATGTCATTCCATGTGACTTCAGCGAACAGCCCAAAATGGCACACACCAGCTTTTTAAGTTTTTATTTGTTTTAGCTTTGCTCTTGATTAGCTTGCTGTGCCCAAATTGTGCAGGGTTACCTGGAGTTTATACAGCTGTGTGTAACTGGAAACAGACTGCTGCGGAGGAAGGCCCTGGTCACCGATGCGTTCACTCTCTTCACAGCTTGTCAGATAGTGTTTATTTGACAGAAGTGTAGCCTCGCGTGCCATAACAAACATGATGACAGAAAGCAGCGAGCTACTTCCATTCGGCGGCCTTCATGACTCACGGCAACCTTTCCACTGGGAGCTTCAAGCCTGCTGTCTGGCTTAAGTGGACTTTGGATATCATCACTGATAGTTATCACGGCATGACAAAAGATGGCTGCTTTAGCTTCAATGACTTGTAAAATGTGACTAACTACAGTCACAGGCCACGTCATTAGGTACAAGTCAGAAATGGATCTGTTTGTCTTTGGCACACAGTGGAGGATAGACCTCTGGCCAAGGAACCGTCCACAAATGCCATTTGTATCCATCCATACACAAAGTTCCAGTCCGAATCAGTTCAAGCCTCGTCTCTGTGTCTTTCTTTACCAGGTGATGGAAGAGGTGATGCCTGCAAGGACGACTTTGACAATGACAGCATCCCAGATATCCTTGACGTATGTCCGGAGAACAGCGCCATCAGTAGCACAGACTTCAGGAAGTTCCAGATGGTACACTTGGACCCGAAGGGAACCACTCAAATCGACCCCAACTGGGTGGTGAGGCATCAGGGCAAAGAGCTTGTTCAGACCGCCAACTCTGACCCAGGCATTGCCGTAGGTGAGCATCACTCGTTCAAGCTGCATAGAATAACAATTGGCAAAGCAGAATAATGTATGAAAGGTCATGCTTTTGTTTCACACCGCCAGGCTTTGATGAATTCAGCGCTGTGGACTTCAGTGGCACGATGTACGTGAACACGGACAGGGACGATGACTATGCAGGCTTCGTTTTTGGCTACCAGTCCAGTGCGCGCTTTTATGTGGTGATGTGGAAGCAGATCACACAAACCTACTGGGAGGACAAGCCCTCCAAAGCCTTTGGCATCTCCGGCGTGTCACTCAAAGTGGTCAACTCAACCACCGGCACCGGAGAACACCTCAGGAATGCTTTGTGGCACACAGGCAACACTCCTGGAGAGGTATGCTCGATTTAAACATTTTGTGGGGTTTGTTTTAAAAACTTTTATGTTTATTTTCATGTTATTAATTTAACCTAGGTGCGCACTCTGTGGCATGACCCCAAAAATATTGGCTGGAAAGATTACACAGCTTACAGGTGGCACCTCATCCATAGACCGAAAACTGGTTTCATCAGGTAAAATATTCCCTTCAAGTTATTCTATAGATAAAAACATACACATACAGACTGTCAAGAGTGGTATTTATTTTATAATGAGCATCAGGAGCACCTCTCAGTATGAAGTGTTCCAATTCTACACCGTGCCAAACTGTTATCTGATATTTAAATAATGTTCCTGCTACACAATTACCGAAAATTAATACCTCTTTGTGACAGCTCTTGTGTGTCATTAGAAGTGTGAAGCTATTAAAGAGCTTGGTTACCGACACGTAGAGTGTAATGTGTTTGGCGCGTTTGCAGGGTTGTTGTGTACGAGGGAAAACAGATCATGGCTGACTCGGGACCAATTTATGACAAGACGTTTGCTGGCGGAAGATTAGGACTGTTTGTCTTCTCACAAGAGCTGGTCTTCTTCTCAGACCTCAAGTATGAGTGTAGAGGTGAGTAGAAACCATTTGAGATTTCTATTTCATCCTTAAATGGGCAAATGCCTTTAATACTTTTTCTTCACGGGTTCGTGGTTTTCATGAACTTGTAGGCATTCATTTCCTGTGTGTAATGAGCACAGCCTGACCCCCTAACAACATCGTTTTCTGGGATATATTTTGTTTATTTCAAGGCAGTGTGTGTGAGCAATCAGGGCTGTGTGTCTTTCTTGATATCAGCTATACACTACAGGAAAAGTCTGGAGTGTGCATTTTTTTCACAGAGTACGGTATATGCTTAGCTTAGACTGTCGGAACAAGTTAAACGTGCCGCACCAATATTGGACTCTTCACTGTGGTTCTGAGCTTTGCAATTATTAGCACGGGTTTAAATGAGATAGTCGTATCCGTGCACTTTCTAAAAGGAAAGTCATACACTTAAACTGCACATGTGAAGCCATATGGAAAAATCAGACAGCTAAAGCACAAGATCAGGATTTCCTGAACTTTCATCTCAAGACCCAAAAGGAAAAATTTGGTTTACTTACAAAAAGATCTCCAACTCTTCATCATGTATTGCCATATGCGGTGTTCTACATAAATGGCCAACAGCCCAACAGATGTTATTCAAAAATCCAGCCTTGAGTTTCTTTTCAGAATCAGTATTTTCTATGGCATACAAAGTATAAAATACTCCCACGTGTGGACAAATGGTTCCAAATAAGATTTGTCAACGTGAGCACACAAATACTTAAGATAAAGATCATGAGTTCATTCAAGAACATGTTGCGAAAGCAAGTCCATGCCAAAGAAAGTCTCAGCGGCAAAGCTACAAAATTTTTGACTACAAAATGACAATAATTCATCCAAGTGTGAGTCTAATCATCATAAGGATTCTGGAATTTTGTCTTGCGTTGACTGAGAATCCAGCAAACGGTGTTGCGGATTCAGATAACGGGTGGATCCAAGAATTACACCCCCCGCCCCAAAACCACCTCCCTATTAACATTGCTCATTTCAACATTTCCCAAATTTCACAGTGAATAAGTGATTTTGTATTTGAAATCAGACATATGCAAAAATGCTTTTCCTTGCCAGAATCCTTTGATTGTTTATCCTGCCCTTGTATTGGCTATACTGGCAGGTGTGAATATTTGAGTATGCAGAGTTTAGATATTTCAGATGCATTGGCGCAGCAGGGAACCAGTGGCACAGAAAATCTCTTATTTTATTTCATGTGCTATGAGAAAAGTCTTAAAACCCTTCAACGTGTCTTTTGATATTATTCAGATGAGCTGGAGTTGCCGACAAGGTTGACAAGGTAAAACGGTGTGTGTTACGTGTTGTTTTGTTGGCCCGGGCAATTTTTTGAAAGATAATGTCATGCTGTTTTGTGCTTTGTTGGCTTTTTTTTTTTTTGTGTACAATGCACCAGAGGCATTGTGGAAGACCTTGTGAGTGTGTGTGCGCTTGTGTATGTACTTTTATGTGTGTTTCAAGGACTTCCAACTTTCTGTCCGGCGTTGAAGTGTGGAAAAGCCTGCAGGCTTCTTGCAATCACTCATGATGCCCGTGTGCCACGTGCACGTTTGTTTCAGCGCTTTTCACTGCGTGGCTCTCACTCAGCGGTGTTGCTTCTCATGCGCCTTGATTACAAACACGCAAGTAATAGCCACGATTTCCTCTGTGTGTTCGCAGATAACTGAATCAAGATGACGAGCAGGGGGGGAATCTCGGAAAGTAAACATCATATTGTTACTGAATGCATTTCAACGTAAATGAGACTTTCCATGCTCTTCCATGTCTCCACGCTGAGGAGGAAACCATGACTCTGATTTCCCGTTTTCCGGGTGACTTGTTTGTATACGTCCCCCTCACTACAGGGTGCGCAGGAGGACGGACGCGAGTGGACGGGTGACAGAAACTTTGCAGAATATTTCCTTATAACTCATGTACTTATGACTACATTTTTAAAGGATTCATTGTACAACCACTTAGATTTTCGATGTGCTTTCCGATACAATATGTGACCCAAACCGTGGTCTGAGGTTCTTCTTCTTGTATCAACAGTATCAGTAACCAAAACATCATTTCTTTTAATCCTGAACGTGGACTTGAGTGACCAACAATTTTTAAAAGCCATTTTAGCAAAGGCCAAAGATGTTTATACTAAGTCTGTATTATAAATCATTTTGTAAATTATTTATGCTTGTTGCTTGTTTTGTTTTGGGGTATTTTTTGCAATTTTTTTTCTGGAGTTTGTATATATTATTTATTTGTTTACACTGACAAAGCGCATCATTGAAAACCATAATTGTCCAAAAACAGAATCACGTGTTTACATTTTGCCCTCATTATTGTCAAAGTTCATGCAACTGAACCACTTTTGCGGCAGTTTACTTTGACAGTAACATTTCTTTAAAAGGAAGTGAAATGTGTACCGGTATTTTTGAGGCTGGTTTTCATCTTCATTTTTTGGATCATAATTATGGTATGTGCTACACAATGAGACATTATCACATTCACGGCCAAGAGTCAGCGCTTTAACATACAGCCATTACGTGCAATGGTTTCATTAACTGAATGAATATTCATGTATGGTAACCAATTCTTAAAAGGGTTTATTTGTCGAGGTAGAATTTATGTTCTTCCAGGATACATTTGCAGCATTGTCACTCCCTTGCACAAAATGTTAATGTCAATGTTTTTATTGTGTCAGATTGTTCTTTTTCATAAATAAATCATTTGTACACCACTGTGTTAGAACTGTTATTTCAATCATAACATTTTAATTTATATGCAAAACATAATTTCAAATGCATTTTAAAGTGAATTTTTTATGAGGATGTCATTTTAGTTACATAAAACTAAGGCAAAAACTCAAGGTAGTCAATCTTTTGCTTTTTTTTATATTGGCGTTACACACTCCAGGATTTATTCCACCGCTTAAAGTTGGCTGGGATAACCTCCAGGTCACCCGTGACTCTAAAGGCAAATGAATGTGAGTGACTTAAAACGTTTTACGACCATGTCAGTGACAGGTTCCATTTTTACCATGGTCTCCTGTCAGACAGCCTCAACCTTTTACAGACACAATTTGGATTAGAAATAATTGTGTAAATGTGCTTGAATAGAATAAAATATTGCGCTGCTGACATATTATAGCATCATAACTTCTGTTGTACATTTGGGCACAAGACTGCGTACACGCTGGACCGGTCGCCAGTCACCGACAAACAAACATTCATACAACATCTCTGAGCAATTTAAACATAGCTCATTTAGAATGTGGGGGTGGCGGGGGACTACCTGAAGAAAAAACAACTTACCGGTAAGCAAGGAGAGAACATGCAAACTACACAAGTAAGCTGGAACCAAGATTCAAACACTGAACATCAGAACTGTGAGACGGACATCCTAACCACAGCAGCAGCAAGCTGCCAGTAGTACATCATTTAATATTTTGTTGACCACCACGGTAAACCATTGGACGTTGACGTATTTTAAGAGATTATTGGTTTCCATTGACGTCTGACAAAATAACTGTCATTTGGTTGAACCACAACTTGATGTCCCCTGACATGGCCGTACTTTCAATAATGTGGGCTCTTGCAAATTTCACTTGGATGTCATATTTGTGGATTTGAATTTTGGCTGCGGCCTTTCTGTGTGGCGTGTGCATGTTCTCCCTGTGCTTTTATAGGTTTTCTTTGGGTATATTACAGCTTCAGCTCATATTCAAAAGATATTTCTCTTAAGTTTATTGAAAATTCTCAATTACCCATAAGTGCGAATGTGGTGGTTTGTCTTCTTGTGCCCTGCAAATGTCTGGCATCCAGACATGTGGGCACCTAAAAGACAACTGGGAGAAGTTCTAGCTCAGCAGTGACCAAAATGAGGATAAGCAATATAAAAAATGGAGGGACGGATGCAGTCAGGGCCAGCAACCCCTTCTCTGGTGGCCTAAACACGATTCAAAGCACTGACTTACGTTTACAACCTAAATCCTTATACAGTACATGTTCCATGAAATTGCATTAATTTCTTCCCAGCAGTCTGTTTGCTTTGCCACACTGCTTCCAGTAATGTCGATGTGGGATTTGTTTTGTTGGTTTGTTTTGTTTTGTTTTATCCAATCAGATGTTAGCCTCTTTGTGTTGCTTGTCAATTCGATCTGCCCCACAGCTATGACAAACAGAATTGCTGGCCAGTCGTAACACAAACAATATTAGCACCGGTACTGGTCTAATTTATTTATTTGTTTGTTTGTTTATTCATTTATTTATTTATTTCATATTTCAAATTTGTTCTCACAGGTGGCCCTCAATGATGTCATGCATTTTTCCATATTCTGATTGGTTGGGCATAACAAAGCTTGTGATAGCCAAGTTCTATCAGCAAAAGACATCTGTAGCCATCGTCACACATGAATGCAAAATAATTAGCATCTCCGGCAGGTACTTAATTTATGTTTGATGTTTAGTCATACAGATAACTACTGATCCTGAACTGCTCCAGATGATGTTGATGGCACACTTGTTATCATGTCATCTTTGGACACTACTGATGGTTTCTACGATTATGACTTGATAGTGGTGGTATTAAGAGGTAGTTTAAATGATTAAGTCCCTACTAAAGGTCCGGGTAATACACTGACATTAGATGGAGGTTGATGTAAAGATAACCGAGTAACTACTTGTTGGGATTCATTACTTCACTTGATGTGTCACACTTTAAATCCCGGAGAAAACTTTGGCTAAATAAAACTTTGGAATCACATTTTTTGTCCCTACAAATGCATTGATGGATTTATTTTCTGCAGCTATGTGCAGTTCCATCAGTCCCTGGATAGCACAACGGAGGAATAAGTAAAGGAGATCAAGCCAGGAAAATAGCGTGTGTCCGAGGAAAATGGGGAAGTCAACACTCAAAGCAGCGTGGCATGCAGAGAATATTTGGATTGAGACTTTTGGAAAAGTCCATGTGGCTCATGCGCACCAAACGCTGTTTCGATGGCTTCTGGCGCTGGACTACTGCTTTACCGCTTTGAGTGAGTTCCAGCTACATTGGTTTAGTGAGCTCTGCCAGAGGATGTCAATGTGTGACCCAGTAAACCGACGGTTTCTGCTGACACTAACCACGACCTCAAAAAGATGAACATCCTCGAAAAACACGTCTTCAATGTCATCGGGGTCCATAACCTAAACACAGACAGACAGATGACAGATCGCGTTAGTTATCACAGTGGAAATGGCGCTCAGCACCATCTTGTCATTTCTGACAGCAGCGAGACAAATACATAAAAGTGAAGGTGAAGACTCAACGCTCTCATTTAAACCCAAGTTTGATGTTCCTCTCCACTGAGAGATGTGTGAAATACCAACCGGCAATTCGAAGTAGCTTCAAATAATATTCCACCGACAGACTTTCTCAAGTTAATGTCAATTTTCCCTTTTCCATTTTATTTATTTGTTTGTTTATTTTTGACCGTCTGCTTGAGGAAGCATGCTAAACTATCACAAACCAAAAATGGTTTTCAGGAAACAAGGTAATGTCAATCCTGTAACTAATTTGTCCTTTTTTTTAATGTAATTAATGACTTACATTCAAAACTATAACTACCAGTTAGCTTAGCTGAGCCGAGCTATCACTCACTCATTGTATTTGCTAGGTACTTGCATTTCCAAAAGTTCTCCAGGCTTTTCCAAACCAGAGAGGACATGCATTGATGTAAATGTCTAATTACAATGTCCACCTACTGACCCCGCTTAAACCTCATCAACAAAAAATATATATATTGTATATATAATCAGTTTTTGGCTAACATTTGTCATTTGGATCAAAAGCAAATGTTGCAATGCTGAAAACATGTTTTTTTTTTACAGTTTCATGGAAATGGTTGAAACACCTCTTGAGTAATGCAGCTAACTGGCACAGTGACCAGCAAAAAATTGTGAAATTGTCCGGTGAATGTTAAATAAATATATATATTTAAAGGCTTGATCAATGAATAACTATAACTTTGTGTGACAGTCATCCATATTCTCCTGTGCAGGAACATTTTTTGATAGAAAGAGGCAGCGCTCACTCACCGAAAAAGCTGCGTTATTCTGTTTCGCAGAACCCGAGTTAAAACGGAATTTACTGTTCCCACTGGCCGCTTTAACGAGTCGACCATCGCCGCCGCCGAACAAAGTGACTCCTGCGCCTGCCAAAGCAAAGAAGTGGATCTGTCACTTGGAATCAAGTAAGTCATTTATTTCAGAGCATGAGTCCCTGTAGTCACTGGGAAAATATCCACTCCTGATGCCAGTCTTCGGGCGCCTGACAAACCAGAGTTGTCCAAATGTTGAGACCGCAAACTATGCTCCTGCAACGCACAAGCCCAAGGAATAGAAAGTTAGCTTTTAAGACATGACAAATACTGTAAAGTGGTTGAGTGTTGAGTGGATGTAGAAGTTTATGAAGGGCGAGTTTCCCAACATGTGCCAGTAATCACATTTTTGAACCTTTGCTCATCATATTCACAATGTCAAAAATGAAGGAATGTACTGTGCTAAAGTCTTTGTCCACTATGCCGTTTGTTGTTTGAGCAGGGTGATAATGGCCAGAAGCTACAGCGTTGGCCTTCTGAAGCTGAACCACGAACTTTATGCTACGATCTCTGTATGGCGTGGTCAGAACCTGTCAAAGAATGAACTTTACCATTTGCATCGACCATTCAAGAATATATATTATCTTAGTAGGAATTGTGACAAACAATGGTTAGCTTTACATTTTGCAGATAATTTTGACCCAATAGGCTTTGCTTTCATTTTATGATTGATGAATCTGACATGATGCAGCCACATTTTTGAGTAGCGCACATGGATGCTTTATAAAAGAAAATTGAAAATTGCATTCTTACCAATTAAATGTGTATCTCATGTAATGTAAGTCAGTGTCCAACTCCAGCGAGCCCACAGCGGTGCCCACATTGGGTTTTTTTCTGATGGGACAGGGCTGCGGTGCCAAGTTCCCTGCAGGAGACACTGCAAACATCAGGATCTCATTATGGCTTGACTGAACATATACATGATGTCAAATGATGTTTCGGCGCCATGCTGTGTTGTCATTATTTCTGACTTGTACATTTTTCCAAGATGTCCATTCAGAAAATGTGAACACATTCTGCCGCTTGATGACGTTCATATTAGCGACCATCAAATATGACATAATCAGATTTAGCGCTTGATTTACCGACGCTCGTCTGCATGAGCGCATATTTTCCATGTTTGGGATCCATTTGATTAATGCGGGTCATTCCCTCTAATTTTGAATGTGCTGCAAATAATTTGCATCAAATGTCTTGGCCATTTGGGGTTTTCCATCCAGGAACACACAAATGCTGAAACTAGAAAGTACATTATGAACCCGTGCACAATCTACTTGGATACAAGACAAGAAATGTACCAAAAATTCTGAGTTTACAACAAAGAAATAATATATACACAGCTGTGAAAGTTAAACTCCACCAAAGTCAAACTGTTAAAAATGTCCACCCATCCATCCGTGCATGCATCCATCAATCCATCCACACTATTCACAAAAAAATTTAATGGGAAATTCGGCTTCTGGGGGAAATTTTAAGATGAAGCTTAAATGCCCCATAACCTTTAAAGAGAACCATAAATTTAACTTCTCTAACCTTTTACATGTACGTGCTCATGCCATCTTTCATTTCTGTTGCTGTTGTCTGACAAGGAGCTGAATGGCAAAAAAAACACAACAGGCAGATTACAGTGACACGAAACTAGGGTTTAATGTCATCATTTTGGAATGAACCTTTTATTTTCTTGATTCGTCTGAAGGGGTTAGACCAAAGTTGGATAAAAGTAGATATTGTCTATTGACGCATACTTGTGCAGTGATGTCACTTTGTTTCAATCCTCACAGGGTTCTTTGTACATCAGCCTCATCCAACTCCATCCTGTGATGCAGAGCCAAACTGATACATCTTCCTGTCTCTAAAATGTTGGCTGTGGGCAATTGCATCAGGATTATTGGGAAGAATGTCTGCCGCAGGCATTTTTATAGGGGTTATACATTCCTTTCAGCAAATGAATAAAAGAGAACTTGTCTGAGAAGATGTCTGAGAAGAAAAGGTTGTCTCTGGAAAGGGTGACAAATGACACACTTAAAAAAAATTTTTTTTGCAATCTTCTCATCTGATGCTTCACGAAATTAACCTTCAGATCACCTAAACTACATAAAAAAATGTTGACATCAGCACACGGTACGGGATACGTAAGAGTCAGTCAAACATATTTCGCTTAATTCCGCTGAAAATTAGACTAGCGAAGAGGGTGAAAGAGTATGTCTCTGTATAATGTAAGGAATCAATTTAATATTAGAGGAAATGGGTATTTTTTGACTGTGTGTGTGTGTGTGTGTGTGTGTGTGTGTGTGTGTGTGTGCGTGTGTGTGTGTGTGTGTGTGTGTGTGTACTATTGACCCAGCATCTCCCAAACAAAACAATCAAGTAATTTCTTGCCCATGACAAAGCGGTCTGTCTATGTATTCCACAGTTCCAGCATGTGTTTTTTAGTTGCTGGTGAAGAAGCGTTTTCACATTACTTTTAAAATGTATAATAGATAGCAGCGCCGGAATGTCGTATAATAAAAATCAAGTGTATGCGGCACTCAAACTGGTCACATTTCTCTCAATGCTCTGCAGCATAAAAGAAGGGCAAGTGCACATTATCATACAGTACAACACGTAATAAAACTGACTTTTGTTTGAGTGGTGACTACTGGAATCAATTTGCCCCACTACACATCTTAAAACATTCCCAGAAATCATCCTTTTTTTGTCACACATGCTGTTCAGGACACATAGACCACTGTTTCCTTTCTCATTTGAACTAATGTTCAGGAATCAATCACACTGAATGAATGAAAGAATCCAATTGTGTGGAAGGCTGCTCTATCAATGACCTTCCACCGGCATTTTTCCACTTGATTGAAATGCATTTCCCTCATCTTTTGTCTCTACCCCTTAACCTCATTAAGGTTGTGGGTGAGCTCCAACCTATTCCAGCTAACTCTGGGCAACAGGTGGTGTACACTCTGAACTGTGGTGCGAACTGTGTGGAGTTTGTATGTTCTTCAAATGCATGTGTGGGTTTTCTCCAGGTATGTTAGGTCAAGTGAAGACTACAATTGCCACCAGTCTGAAATGTGAGTGGTTGTTTGCGACTGACTGGCAACCAGTCCAGGGTTTACCTTGCCTCTCACGTCAGCTGGGATAGTCTACAGCTCTAACGAGAACAAGCGAGAGGACGATATAAAATTGAATTTTTAGTACTGGGTTATTTTGATTTAATGACAATGTATTTGAATGTATTCATTTTTTAAATGACAAGATTGGGGTTCTCCACTGATGCACAAACTCAAGTCACCAATTGGCTGTTGTCTGAAGGTAAGGCATCAGGCTGAGGCCGGCCGGGTTTTAAGCCTCACGCTAGGTTGCTGACGGAATAGGTTGCACTTGCAGCACGATGGTTATGTTGACATGGCTACTATGTTTTATTGGTTCGGGTCTCGAGTATACAAATACGAATGGACTTATCGTCAGGATCTCTGACTTGTGAGGCCTCTGAGTATTGTTTCATACCAGCCACCAAAAAACATTGATAAAAGGTCATTCAGTTCTGCCAAAGTGTCCATAAACCTTTCTATCACCATCTACTAAGAAGAAGAACCCTTTTGTCTTGAATTTGTGCATCTTGTTCTCATGTCTTCCTCATATGGTCCGTCATTGTACATCTACTAGCGTGAGAGTATTTATTGTGAAATGACGAATATTTAGAGCATTTGTTAGCACTTCCCAAAGGTGACTCACCCCAAAACAGATGGAAAACAGCTCAGGGTGATCCAACTACAGTATACCCAGCACACTGGACATTGTGCCGCCTGGATGCAAAAACAACAGCATCAACAACTCATCTAGATGAACTCGCTCTACTCTTTTGCAATGGCTGACTTCGAAGATGATCCACTTCAAATAGAATTTCGCCCATTAATATACTGTATACTGTACTGTAATGCAAAGGGGATTCATTTGCTCAAGGTTCATCCAGTTTAAGGATGTTTTCAGAACAATACTGTCCTCTACTGGTGTGATACAAGTACTACTGAAAGTGTTGCAGACGGTAGTTTCTGAAAACTTGGTTAGCTTGGTCAACATCGATTGGTCAGGGAGGAGATGCGGGTTCTCTGTAATTGCATGTGAAATATTTATTGAATTATATACAAATACAATTTAAAACATGCAGTACAATTAATTATTAGCATTAAACTTGCACACATCCTGTTTGAACTCTATCAGTCCGGTTTTTACTCATCACATACACTTTTTGTGTGGAACACATTGTTTACAGTACAGTTCTGTTGTGTAAATTCAATGTTAAGTTTCATTCATTCATTCATTTTTCGATACACTTTATAATCACAAGGGTCGCGATGGGTGCTGGAGCCAATCCCAGCCGTCTTCGGACAGTAGGCGGGGGACAGACACCCTGAACCGGTTGCCGGCCAATCGCAGGGCACACACAGACAAACAACCATCCGCAATCACACTCACACTCACACTCACAATCACAATCACACTCGCACTCACACTCGCACTCACACTCACACCTAGGGACAATTTAGAGTGTTCAAACAGCCTGCCATGCATGTTTTTGGAATGTGGGAGGAAACCGAAGCACCCGGATAAAACCCACGCAGGCCTGGGGAGAACATGCAAACTCCACATAGCAAGGCCGGAGCCGGGATCAAACCCACGACCCCTGCACTGTAAGGTCGACGCACTAACCACTGGAACACTGGGCCGCCTTGTTAAGTTTCAAACTATGCATAATATTAAAGTGGCTTGATTACGACTTTTTAGGAATAAATCCTCTGCTTCATTTTGTATGAACACCTGGCCTTACTGTATTACTGTATGTTATTGTTGGTAATTTTGGTGGGACTTGGAAAGCAGTATTTTTGTGGTGAGTATTTTTAGGAGTTACTTGAACTTGTCAACCACTGATGTGGAAATATCTGCCATTTTGAATCTTCTTGTACGTTTACAGGCCACCACGGGAGGTCACTGTGCACCCAACAAATTCAGTTTGCAATGCAGCGCAGCAAATTAACGGATTTGGTAGTTCATGTACCGGTACGTATTTTAATTTAAACCAGAGAATACAGTACTATATTTTGGGTGTTGCAAACCATTGTCATTTCAGGTTTTGCACTGGAGAGCCGCAGTGTGCACGACGTTAGACAAAGTTCCTTTTTTGTTAAAAGCAGCTACCAATGAAGAAAAGTAATAAAGATTTATCCTATTTTTATTTTTTATAACTAGATGAATTCATATTGCATTTGCTGTCATGTTTTACGGAGCTCCTATGGTGACACGGAAGCCAAATGAATGGTGTAAAACTGCATTTCCTCAAAATGTTGACGAAATAATGCCTTTTTTAAATGAGCGGTTATGTCCTGTGCGAATTGTTGAGAAACGACAAACAGTACGATAATACATTAGCATTTTCTCTCTTTTTATTTTAAGCCATACTCAAAGTAAAAGTCTACAACAGGTAACCTCTTCCGCTCCAGCTGTGTTTTTTTTTTAACTCGACAAACACACACACACAGGTGTGTGACTGAGACCGTTGCTTTGCCCTACCAAAGTCTGCAGTGGACTGAAAGCGATTGTGACCGTGTCCGCGAACCTTGAGCTGGACTGCACAAACGATCCTTGGAGGCGGACGCTTGTACCATCGAGGACACGCCACCCACCCACTCGGTCGTTTCTGAGCTTTCCGTGATCCAGGCGTGTCTCTGAAATCATGAAATGGGTGCGGTCGGAAGAGGAACTGTGAGGCTTGCACTGCCACACTCACACGTTAAACGGACTTGAAACGAGCGGAAGAACAAGATATTCAAGCGCAATGCATCTATAATACATAGTCGCCTCCCCACCCTTATTTTAGCTTGGAGAAGTTGGTAGTCAGCCTTCCTGGGTCACGGAGCAAGGTACAAGTTTACTTTTCTGGCTGACGTGGGTAAGTAAGAACTTTTTTTCCTATAAATATAATATAATAAGATAAGAGATCCTTTATTTGTCCCACACTGGGGAAATTTACAGCCTCCAGCAGCAAGAATGTGGGTAGAAAGAAGAAAAAACAAACAGCGCTCAATTAAGTGCAATATAAATACAAAATGGATACATCGCAGTGCTATTTACAATTGTTCTTCACATCATCATTTAATTATTATTATTATTGTTGTTATTTTTATTCAGCAGCCTGACAGTAGTCGGTAGGAACGAGCGTCGGTATCTCTCCTTCTTGCAGTGCGGGTGTAACAGTTTCTGGCTGAAGGAGCTACCAAGTGCTGTCAGGGCGGGCTGGAGGGGGTGGGAGGGACTGTCCATCATAGCTTTTAGCTTAGTTAGCATCCTTCTGTTGCCCACCTCCTCCAGAGTGTCAAGGGAGCAGCCCAGGACAGAACTGGCCTTCCTGACCAGTCGCTCCCGTCTCTTTCTGTCCCGGGCTGAGATGCTGCCTGACCAGCAGACAATGCCATAATGGATTGCCGAGGCCACCACCGAGTTATAGAAGGTCTTAAGGAGTAACCCCTGAACCTCAAAAGACCTCAGTTTCCTGAGTAGGAAGAGTCGGCTCTGTCCTTTCCTAATCAAAGTGTCCGTGTTTGTAAACCAGTCCAGTTTGTTGTTCAGAAGAACACCTAGGTACTTGTAGGAGGTCACCCTCACTATGTCCATACCCTGGATGTTCATCGGTACTCGGTGAGGACTGTTTATAGAAACATATTTATAGTTTTTAATAAAAGTGGTGTTTTTTATCAACTTGAATGGGTGGCGTCGTGTTGCTACATTGCGTGAATGTTGATCGAGTCATGAATATAAAGGACTCAGACATTTATGCAATCCAACATGAGGGTCTTGACAACTGTCGGAAATAAATCTAACAGGTGGCTTATGCTGCCTCCGAACAAAAGAATCAATTGAGCTGACACATTTCAATGACAGAAATGCGTTGTGTGAATTCTGGTTGCGTGATGGATGTAGTCCCAGCTCAGGGCAACACAATCTGTTAACTGTACTTCACACAACTACAGATGATACAGTTCAAATATTCCAGAGCAATGAGCCTGGTCCAGCTACTGAAACGCCACTTCTTGAGCCACCTGTTCATCTGCTACGTGTTCCTGGTCAGCGGCCTCATCATCAATCTGCTGCAGCTATGCACTCTACCTTTGTGGCTACTCAACAAGCAGCTGGCCCGAAAGTTCAACTGCAGATTTGCCTACACCGTCTCCAGCCGTAAGTACTGACTGGTGAAGAGTTAAAAAGAATCTTGGGCTCATCATGCAGTCTTTCAAATGTACTGTCAATACTCTCTTAGAGCTGGTCGCAGCATTGGAGTGGTGGTCTGGAACAGAATGCAACCTCTATACAGACCCAAAGTCTTACCCTTTGTACGGAAAGGAAAATGCAATTGTGGTTCTCAACCACAGTTTTGAGATAGACTTCCTGTGTGGTTGGACCTTCTGTGAGAGATTTGGAGTTCTTGGGGTAAATCTGCTGATATTTTGTCTTCAGTAATCCAGGGGGCTTCCCCACACCATACCCTAATACTGTAAACACATTCTAAGGTTGGGTCCTAAACCTCAGGTGAGACCTAAATTGAGTCACACTTTTAATTTTTGATTCAAGCAGCGGCCGTCATTCTTTTTGAAACTGACAACTTCTTACTGATTGTGAAGTGCAACCATACTTCTGAAATTATAAACTTACTCAAATAAGTGCTTTCTACCGCCTTTATTTCCGATTTGTCTTACTGTTATTGTGCATGTTAAATCGCTCCATGTACAGCACTTTGTATCCAGCGAAGGCTGTTTGAAAGTGCTCTATAAATACTGTTGACTTGACTTGACTTTAATCATGATATTATCAATAATGATAGTCATCTTTTGGACGACAAAGACAATAATTTCTCAGTATTTACCAGCTTCAACTTAAGTTGGGAAACAAATAAATATAATGCAACCCTTGATTTCTATAAAATCCAGTGAGCATTTAGATTTTCACAGTCACTTCAACAACATTCTTAGGAAATCAAAATATCCAATCACTGGTGGAATATGTTTAGAACAAACCTGCCGACTATTGCTGTGGTCCCTTGGGGGACAATGTTGGTTACCCCTGGGTTTGAGTAAAATGCTATAAATTAATTTATTGATCATTCGGCTCTCACTTTCTTGGCAACTATCTTTTTGATTCATGTTTAGTGTGTGCTTGTCCCCTATATCCGTTATCATTTTATGTACAGGATGTATTTATGTTAATGCAATATATGTACGTATGTACACTTAAATTGCTTAAAGACTAAGGTCAAAAATCCAGTGCTGCTTTTCATGTTACTGTGTCAACATCATCTTTAAATAACTCATTTGCATCCCCTTTTTGGATCCTGGTGTGTGGAGTTTTATGCTCTCACAAGACTCAATTTTGCATAAAGAATGTAGCTGAAGTAAGACTATCACATTTAAATATCTACAGTATGTAAAATTATTCAAAGATATTTTTCTTTCTTGTTCTCAAGCTGACACACCTTCCGTTCAAGTCCTCCGGTGTCCCTCAGGGGTGGTGCACTTCACAAAGTGGTCTGAATGTTTTTCAGAGTTCCAAAGTTCTTGCCAAAAAAGAGTTGGCCTACGTCCCCATCATTGGTTGGATGTGGTACTTCCAGGAAATAGTTTTCTGCAAGAGGAAGTGGGAAGAGGACAGAAAGACGGTAACTCAAAGTCTTCAGAACCTGAGAGACTACCCTGAAAACTATTGGGTATGTGGGAAAGTTGTACCCGATCTTTATCAGTGATTAACTTGGAATAATACTATTGATAAATAATTTTCCGGTGCTAGTTTTTGCTTTACTGTGAAGGAACTCGCTTCACAACAGAGAAGCACCGGATCAGCATGCAGGTAGCAGAGACCAAAGGTTTGCCCAAACTCAAGTATCATCTTCTTCCCAGAACCAAAGGCTTCTGGGTCACTGTTCAAAACCTTAGAGGAACCGGTGAGAATCTGTCACGATCTCTTCACATGGCTTCCTGTATGTCCGCGTACAGTCATTTCCAAATGAGTGCACACTTAAACCCCTTGTGTCTCTTTTTCTGCACAGTCGCAGCTGTGTATGACTCCACACTCAACTTCAGAAACAACGAAATGCCAACTCTGCTGGGAATCCTTAGCGGAAAGAAATACCACGCAGATTTATACGTGAGGTACACTGACTGCTTTCTGCGACCGCATGGTGCTTTCTCATGGACGTGGTCATCCTGTCTGTATCTGAGAGCTGCCGTTTCCCTGGTTATTTGCAGGCGAATCCCGCTGGATGTGATCCCAGAAGATGAATCTGAGTGTGCTGACTGGCTCCACAAACTCTACCAGGAAAAGGTGAGAAGGTTCCTGTCTTCGGGTTAGAAGGAATGCTTTATTTCCCCCTCTTTGATTATTTCGTTTCATAAATGTAAACATACAGTGAAACTCCCCTACAACAAAACCGACATGGGCGAAAATACCCCCTTCGTGTGAAAAATGTTTCATGCATGAAAGCCATTCCCACTTTTCTGCTCCCCCTACAATGAAAAGCCCCCCCTGTTCCGTTATGCGAAATCTTTTTCTATGCTATTGCCTCGTAACGAGATTCACTACAACGAAAACAAGCCTTCCGCAAAAGTCTAATCCAACCTCAGCATGCCACAGCGACCTCTACTGCTTCGTTTGGAAACAGCAACAGCAAACACCACACTGATTTACACATGCGCAGTCGTACAGGAAGTATTTGTTATTGTTCGGTTCAGACGCAGCACGAACGTTGCATTGCTAAAATGGCTACAAAACGGACCTTTGCATACTAAGGACTTAAGAAAAGAAAAGCTTTAACGCTCAAAGACAGGATAAAGGTAATAAAAATGACAGATGAAGGAAGCAAAATAAAAGACGTTATTGCAATAAATTAATGTAAGTGAAAGCAAATGCTGATCGTAAATTTCGCAATTTCTTTTCCTTTTTTTCTTTCGACGCTGGTTATATGATGTGTCAAATAAGTGTATGCTCATATTTATGCACTATTGGAACACAAATAAAATGTACTCATATACGTTTTTGTGTGTGTTCGTGTTTATGTCTGAGATAAAATTTGCTACAGTGAAAAGTCCCGTTGTAAAAAAATTCTTGCTGCAAACATGATTTCGTTGTAGAGGAGTTTCACTGTATCTCAACTAAATGAATGGAGATTCTTTTTTGATATGACAAAACAAAAAAAAGCACAGATCCACGCCGAGGCTGAACCTCCTTCATCAGACAACTTTTTTTTTAATATATATTTTTGTATATTTTGCAGTACTCAAGGCAGGTGTCAAAAATAGGATGTTTTTATGATGTTTAAGAATCTTGGTTGAGTTGAATGTCACTAATCTTATTTTTAGTGACTATTATTTGTATGTATGAATGTAAAGGATAGCTTTCAAGAGGGCTACATGCAGACGGGGCGGTACCCCGGCCCCATAGTCGGCTCTCCACGCCGCCCCTGGTCATTGATCAACTGGTTGTTCTGGTCCTGCCTGCTCCTATACCCACTGGGCCTGCTCTTCGCACAGCTCATCATTTCGGGATCGGTGACGACCATCTTGTGCACGGTGGTGCTCTGCACTGCAGGTTTGTTTCACTTTTAAGTTTTAAGGGTTGGACTAACCCTCCCTGTATTTAAACAGCACCTGTTTGTTTCACAAAGCAACAGATTTATCACCTTGTAATGTAAGTTGCATTTCTTTTTATGGTCTTGCCAAGCAGTGATGTGATTGAGGCATGGACACGTTTTATGTGCTTACTTGCGTCTGAATACAGTGGAACCTCTGAAGTCAAACAATGGTCGAGCATCATCATTTTCAGGAAATGTTAAATAATAAATATTCAGTAACGTGAGATGTCAGCCTATTTCCCAAGACTTCAGAGTACGACATGTCCTCACCTCTGTACAAGATTGATCAATGGGCATTTGTTTGGGGTTTCTTTGGCTTTACGTGTCCTGTTTTTGAACTTGACCGACCTTGGTCAATTTGAACAAGTTTTTCGAAAAAGAACAGGAAGAAAAATATTGAAAGTGAAGTAAACCTATTCAGATGCAGCACCATAAATACTACAGACACGTCTTAAAAATCAATAAATCCCCTCCGCACAACTCCAAAAACTCCAGCCTACAATATGATATTAACGAGTTAATTCTCTCTCTCTCTGTATATATTCAGTTATTCATTTTCCAAACCGCTTTCTCCTCACTGGGGGGGTGTTTTTTGGAGCCTATATATATATATATATATATATATATATATATATATATATATATATATATATATCATACACGGTATCAAAAACATAAAAGCTTCAAATAAAATACTGTACATCTTACTCACCATAGATGTTGATTCTTTATAAATAAAATTCACCTCTCTTTGTTGTTGCCAGTTAAGATCACTGTTATGCTCATGCCTGCTGCTCTGGAACTACTGAATAATTCCTTACCTGATTGAAACGAGCGAGCCAGTTTTGTCCACCTTGAAAAGTAATTTTTATTCATGTCCGACATGAAGATTTTTCCTCCTCCATCAGCCATGGTGGCTATCATGTAATAATGACTATGTGCTTTTTTTCTTTTTAAATCTGATAAATCAAAGAACAGAAAAATCCTGATGTCACGCTAATCTTGCTTGGCGGCCTTGTTAAAGGGAATCTTCATCTGATTGGTTTAAAAAAAAACACAGCTATTGAAGAATCTGACTATTGCCAATAGTGAGTCTGTGATAGGAACCAGCACTCTGGATTGGGAAGGGCCTGGGCACATTCCATTGACATGGCAACACAGGGAAACTAAAATCTGACTGGCCAAAAAAAAAAAAAAGAAAATGCATACTACTCGGAGCTGGACAGACAAACTTTGAAATTAAGCGAGTAAATGAAGTTATACAATTTCATTAAAGTTAAAATTGTAGATCAGTGCTTCTGACGGCCAGCAGAGATTACTTTGCTGTCACTGGCTGCACACCACCGAATGAATTGTTAAAATATTGCTTAAAACCAATACCTTTGTTAAATCTTTTGACCCTGAAACAGATGTTTCTGATTTCCAATGGGAACAATTTGATTTCAGAGGAAAAGTTTGTGCTTGACCTAAAAGGTTCCACTGTAGTTTACACTAAGAGAAATGGAGTTGTAATAATGGTCATGAAGCATATGTGCTAGTTTTCACAATAATCATGTGTTCAACTCTGACTTTAAAAAAATGTGACATTTGTACTTGCTAGATTCCTCAATTTCTTGAATAAATATATTGTATATTGTCAATTCTTTGTCACAGACAATGTCAGTGATTCAGTGATAAAAATGCAAGTTTTTGTTTTTATTTCTCTGGCAATATTGACAAGTATGCGTTTGTTTTACACTTTCGTAGTAAAACATTAAATGTTCAACAAATGTTTATCTCACAGCTTCAGTGGGAGTTCGTTGGATGATTGGCCAGACTGAGATTAACAGATCTTCAAACTATGGGAGCAAGACGACTCATCAAAACAACAACTGAGGAAGCCAAAAAGTACTTGGAGATGTGTCATCGCACAGCAGCTGCAAAATGAAGATTTAATTTCCTAGCTTGATGACTGCACCGCTGCTTTCTGCTGCAACAAGTGGCGACCTGCCCGAAAGCACAATGCAGGCAGTGTACTTCAGAGAATGAAGTTGACAGTGCCGAGAACAATGGTGTTCAGCTTGCCTTCGGAAATGTCGTCATTTTGGGGCAAGCAAACCTAATATGACTTTCAAATTAAAGTCAAGGCAAGCTCAGAAACTATTTAAATAGATGTTTAAAAATGGCACAATGAGAACATTAAGTCAGGATGAAAGTGACCACTTTTTTGTTTGAATAGTCACATAAAACAATTTCAAAAATTGTATGCACTGCGGCTGTTGATTTCTACCAGTGTGTCTGTTTTCTCAATTGTATTGTTTAAACGAGGTATGTGCGAAAATCATCCAGCTCAAGCACACTCCATCTCTGGGACTTAATTTAAAATGCACACGTTTCTTTTTGAATTACTGTACATGACAGTTCCTGTAATGAGGTCCTGTTTTGGCTTTCAGTAATCTTTCTTATGTACCAATCATATGAGCAAAGGTGAATAAAATTGGCATCCTCACAGAAAATGGCCACAGTCAGTTTATTATTTTTATTTTGGAAAATAATACGGAAAGCAAAGACTCAAACCCCTGGACTCCAGAAATGTGAGGCCGTCATCTAGACAAATACAGTTACCGGGTAATTTATTTCATGGTAATGGTAAATTGTTACAATATAATGGTATGGTATCCATCCATCTGTGATCATGAACTGCTTTATTCTCATGAGGGTTGCGGGTGTGCTGGAGCCTCTCTTAGCCTACATTTTCTATTCAAACTCCATAGTGATACCTTGTGTGTGGGTGTGCGTGCGTGCGTGTGTGTGTGTGTAATATGTCTTTGTGTTTTCATGTGTATGAAGTAACCCTTCTCTCCGCACACGCACACACACACACATACACAATACAAATGCAGAGCTCATCTAAAATAAATAAATGAAAGCATGTTAATTCTTGTTAAATTAATCATTCTGACAGTAGTTGAGGGAATACAGTGAAAAGAAGACAAAATATTTTTTCCTGCTAAACACAGCTGGGTTGTCCTTTATGTTGAGAGTTGTTGAAATGGCTTTACTCTGATTGTAGCTGAGATGCTACTATATTGTGAATTAAAATGGCCTGCATCTCTGTTGTGTCTGTACTTTTAAAGTACCAAATTAATATCCGAACATATTCTAAATCAATATAGTACTTGAACAATGTGTGTTTTTCTTTGTGTGTTTGTTTTTTATCCTTCTGTCATAATTTTCCTGTTTGTGTTTTTCCAACCAGTCCACTTTACTAATATTGTCCTTGGTGTCAGAAAAAAGAGAAACTTCAGCAACAGCGAAGTGTTATGTGCTTGTTTGTTTGTTTATTGAACATAAAACATAAACAGTAATGGGTTTAACCGGCGAGGTCTAGTGGCCAACAGCAGTTAAATCCCGGACCTTCGAGCAGATGGGCGCCGAGGTGTTCCCGCCGTCGAATCGGGTGCATGGCTTTATTGCACAATATTTTTTTCTTGTAATAAGTATGCCTTGATTTTGATGGCTGCTGTAATAGTCAGAAATGACATTGTAATTGTACTACATTTGAAGAACTACTCGTTTTTAAGGACATTTCTACCTTTCCTATGCTCACTCATTTAATTCCATGGATGAACATCAAAGGTACGTGTGTTTAAACCAAAAGAGAATTTTATTTCATATTGTTGCATTCGCGGACTTTGGCAGCTAATGTTCGCGCGATTGCTCGCTGGCGTAAAATGGCGCCCTACCGTAAGTTCACTTTCTAGTCTTTTTTCTCTCTTTTTTTTAAATGCAATATTTACACCGGTTCGAAAGTCAACTTTACTGCTCCGAAACGGTGCGCTACTTTTAACACAAAGAACTGATCAAAGAAAGTGCGGACGTGATCGACATAGAATGGCCTTATCGTATCCATGGCAACACGAAAACGTGACAAAGAGGTCTTTGACAACACGTGACATAAACACCATTCCCCATCAAGTTGGTTCTTTGCAGTGAGTGACTGCTGTATTAGTCATCTGCATGTGTAGGCTGTATTCATCTGCTAGCCAAAAACTTTATTTTTCACTTTTGGTGAGTATTTATATAATTTTGGGTATTTGATTAAATAATTTATGGAACCCTGATATGATGTTTCTGAAAACATACAATAAAACGTTTAAGAAAAATAGCGGTAATGCATACATCTGTCAGGATTTGAATGTTGAAGCAAATAGCAAAAAACTTTATGGAATAATGTAACCTATTTCAAAGTATGAACTGTATTGGGCATTGTTTTTAAAGATTAATGGTACTCACGATAAAGTCATGCTTCTTTGAAACGAAAATTGAATGAATGAAATGTACAACAGAGGATCTGATTAAAGAACAAAAAAACAACTGTATTTTCCACCCCTAATTGCATTAAAACTACTGGAAAGCAGCAGTAATTGAAAAGCTGTTTTCCAAAATGATTTGGTGTGTGTGTGTGTGTGTGTGTGAAAAAGACGTTTTTCAGTCTTGTTGCCATATTAGTACAGAACAATTAAGTATAATCGTTGTATACAGCAGAATGTCTTAAGATTCAACCTCAAAATTGGCATTCTTTTTTGTGACTTGTGTTCGTCTTGTAAAAATGTCACTGCCATTGACTGTTATTGATGTCAAATTTCGTAAAACTCATTGCTCATTTAGTCCAGATTAAATAGTCTATCATAAAACCAAAATTAACTCTACAATGATTTGAGAAACCTTTTAGCATTGCTTCTTAACATGGCCCCGATCCTGCCCCCCCCCCCCACAGTTTTAAATGTCATACATTCACTCAAATGTTAACTGCTACATAGTAAAACTTGCAAATGAAATGCATGTCTTTCAGGAATCTCTCTTTTTGCACTAAAATGGAACCTATGCCAAAAGAAGCATGTGTGGGCGAGATGAAATGGTACGAGCTCCTCACTCCGCTCTACGAGCCCTTGGAGGAGATGGGTTACCTGTGCAACGCTCGCCCCCCGCCTCATCCCACACCCTGCGACCCCGCAGACATGCTGCTCGACAACCTCCCCATGTTTACAGGAAGTCACTATGCAGGGTCGGGTGACTGCTACATTCGGGGAGACAATCTGATGAACATGAACTACAGAGCTCCGCTGCATCTGGGTTACATGCAGCCGGCTCATCTTAATATTGGGCCAATTGGTGATGTCACCAAGCAGGTGAGCATTTGTAATTAAATCACTTCCAGTGGAGGAAATAATAAGTTGACATTCCAAGCAAATGTACATTCTATTGAGCGAGAAAAAAAAACTTGGCTCCTACAGTCTGGATGGTGCAGTTGTGCGTCACACCTCTTGAAAGTCAACAAATTTCTAATATGCCTGATTGAACTGGTCATGTACACTGTATACCTATATCTTACCTTCCAATTACTGTACAGTCGATCCTCACACACTCGCTTATTAAGCTTATACTTTTAAAGAACATAACATTGCAGTACATTTCAATGGAGGGCGGCGTCACAGGGAACAGGGTTCGATTCCGACGCTGGCCTTCATGTGTGGAGTTTGCATGTCCCCCCCGTGTCAATGTGGGTTTTCTCCGGGTACTCAGATTTCCTCCCACATTCCAAAAACATGCATGGTATGTTGAATTGGGCACTCCAAATTGTCCCTAGGTGTGATTGTGAGCGAATGGTTGTTTGTCTATGTGTGCCCTGCGATTGGCTGGCAAGCCATTCAGGGTGTTCCCAACCTACTGCCCGAAGACAGCTGGCATAGGCTCCAGCAAGCCTGCGAGCCTTGTGCGAATAAGTGGATGAGAAAATGGATGGATGCATTTCAATGGGCATCAAATGGTTCGGACCCCTCTGGTGGCGGTTGACTGTATTCTACTATCATGGGCATGACTAAAGAGCTGTTGAAAGATAACAGACAAAATTGTACTCTTGCATAAGGCGCAATGGGTTGTGAAAATAGCCTTGGTAAGAAAGTGACAACGATTGGCTCTATGCATTGCAAAGTGGAAGACACCATGAAATATAACCAATCATTGCCCTTGGTCTAGAACTCCGTGCAAGTCTCATCTTGTCAAGTGAGGCACATGCACAGGTCCGATGAAGAGTATCTCCAGTCAAGCATGGTGGTGGAAACATTTTATTTTGCTTCTGTTTTTCAGCAAATGTTACAAGGAAACTTGGATCAAATCTTTATTCCTCCGCAAGAACACCAAAGATTGGTTGTGGGTGGGTGTGCCAGCGTAACAATGACCCAAAACATATTGCCAATTTGCCATGTTAACAAAGAAAAGGAAACATTTAGATTGTGGAGTAGCTTTGTCAGTCTAATGTTGTGAGTTTTTGTAAAAAGGTCGGAGCGGGCCAAATTCCCTCCTGGGCTGCGTGCAAACCTATTGACAAAGAACAAAAAACGGTGACAGCAACCAAATTAGGGTTACTAGGTTTTGCTTGGGGAATAAATTCATTCTTTTAAGATGCACAACATATACAACTATGACTGTTCAAGTCTATCACAGTATGTTTTTAAATGTAAGGTTTACATCTCCACTGTCTACAGTATATGAACTATCAGCACCCACCCTACGAGTGGCCTGTCAATCACCCGCATGCTCCTACTCCTCCGGTAAGAACCATGCATGGCGCATGCGTGCGCACATTGACACACTCGCACACAAACAAGTTGAAACGCTATAAAATATGATAGAGTCTAGACATGCTTCAGCAGGATTTTCTGTGGGAAAAGTCAACCCGAGAGCATGAGGGACAGATTATAATTTGAGTTTTGTTCTCAATCAGGCGACAACACTTAAATTCCGTAAGCATCAATCAATCAGCACAACTGAATTTAAGAAGCAGTGTTCCGAAAGTGTGACATATATGGTAGTTTATGTCGAATGTGTGCACTGCTACCCAATGGACATGTAGCATCATTGCAGCTCATGTGCATGTGCCGTTTTGTGTGTGTGTGTCCAGCAGTTCCATGAAGAAGCCATGATGATACTGCCGGAGGGTGCAAAGTTGCCTCCTGCTGAAATGCCGTAAGTAAGATCACTCACGTATAGAGGTGGAACTCAATAAATTGGGATATTGTGTGGAAAACCTAATTTAGCTGCTATTGGCTGGGAACCAATCCAGGGTGTCCACTTGACTTGAATGAGGATTAGCACTATGGAAACTCTCAGCAGTTTAATGCAAGCCAAACAAATACAAACCAACCTAAAACTCTTTTATTATAAATCAGGAAAGGGGAATTTGCGGCCAAACTGAATGGTCCCTTGAATATTTTTCATTTTAATTTAATCCTTATGTATTTGTGTGTTGGGAGGCATGGGGGGTATACAGTAAACATGTTTCTTCTACTATAGCGGATGACCAAATACTCACGGCTCGACACAATTTGCAGTTATATTTTCCCAACATTAAAAAAAAAAAAAAAACAAAAACATTGTTCTCATTGTTTATGATTAGTTTATTGGAATGGGGCAGAAAATGCCTCTTTTCATGGAAAATGTATATTGGAGGTTTATTATTTATGATACGATATCAGCAGTTATTTTATTTTCATAACTATATATATATATATGTGTGTGTACACACAGACATATACATATACATACACACACACATATATATATATATATATATATATATATATATATGTGTGTGTGTACACACACACACACACAGACACAGACACACACACACAGGACTTCATCAACACGCTGTCTTTGCTTTGTTTCTCTCTTGATAAAGGAGCCTTATGGGTCCTAGCCCCCCCTCAAGAAAAGTCCCGTCCATCAAGTATGTTAAAAGAAAAAAAAAGCACAAATCCCTTATAGTTTTGTCACATTGTGTACGTTTACATCCACATTTGAAGTGTGAATATAATTTGTTAAATATATATCTATATATACAGTGCCCTCCATAAGTATTGGCACCCCTGGTTGAGATGTGTTTTTTAGCTTCCAATTATTTTATTTTTTTTCTAAATAATATGGGACCTTAATGGAAAAAAAGAGAAAAATCCAACCTTCAATACAAGTGCATTTATTCAGTGGGGAAAAAATCCCACATAAAGAAATAATTATTTGACATCAAATAATGTGTGTCACAATTATTAGCACCCCTGGTGTTAATATTTTGTACAACCCCCTTTTGCCAACAAAACAGCACCTAATCTTCTCCTATAATGTTTCACAAGATGGGAAAAGACAGAAAGAGGGATCTTCAGCCATTCCTCTTTGCAGAATCTCTCTAAATCATCCAGAGACCTGGGTCCTCTCCTCTGTACTCTCCTCTTCAGCTCACCCCACAGGTTCTCAATGGGGTTGAGGTCAGGGGACTGAGATGGCCATGGGAGGAGCTTGATTTTGTGTCTGGTGAACCATTTCTGTGTAGATTTGGCCATATGTTTAGGGTCATTGTCTTGCTGAAAGACCCAGTGACGACCCAGCTTCAGCTTTCGGGCAGAGGGCAACAGATTTTGATTTAAAATGTCCTGGTATTTCAAAGCATTCATGATGCCATGCACCCTAACAAGGTTCCCAGGGCCTTTGGAAGCGAAACAGCCCCACAGCATCACTGACCCACCCCCATACTTCACAGTGGGTATGAGGTGCTTTTCAGCATGCGCATCTTTCGTGGTACGCCAGACCCACTTAGAGTGTTTGTTGCCAAAAAGCTCAATCTTGGTCTCATCTGACCAAAGCACACGGTCCCAGTTGAAGCCCCAATACCGCTTGGCGAACTCCAGACGCTTGCGTTTATGATTGTGAGTGAGGAAAGGTTTTCTCCGTGCATGCCTCCCAAACAGCTTGTTGGCGTGTAGACAGCGCCTGATGGTTGATTTGGAGACTTTGTGACCCCAGGATGCTACCATTTGTTGTAATTCTGTAACAGTGAGCTTTGGAGATCTTTTGATTTCTCTTACCATCCTCCTCACTGTGCGTGGTGGCAAAATAAACTTGGCTCCTCGTCCAGGCTTGTTTACCACTGTTCCAGTTGTTTTGAACTTCTTAATTATTCCTCTCACAGTGGATATGGGCAGCTGCAGTTGAGTGGCAATCTTCTTGTAGCCTCTGCCTGACCTGTGAAGGTCGACGCACATCTGCCTCACTTGTATGCTGTGTTCCTTTGTCTTTCCCATGTTTAAGAGTGGATAAGAGAAATGGCCTCGGTGTCACGTCATATTTATACCCCAGGGAGACAGGAAGTGATGAATTACTAATTAAATGTTCCTACATACTCTGGTAAACTTTGTAAACTACTGTAGAAATGACAGAAATGCTTCAATTATATTTATTTCCTGGGAATTGTTAAGGGTGCCAATAATTGTGGAACAGGTGATTTGATGTCAAATAATTATTTCTTTATGTGGGATTTTTTCCCCACTGAATAAATGCACTTGTATTGAAGGTTGGATTTTTCTCTTTTTTTCCATTAAGGTCCCATATTATTTAGAAAAAAAATAAAATAATTGGAAGCTAAAAAACACATCTCAACCAGGGGTGCCAATAATTATGGAGGGCACTGTATATTTTTTCCCCAATAGAAAAAGGAAACGTGAAGGCCAGGAGGATGAAGATAAGGTCTACATTAAAAAGCCACCCAACGCGTTTATGATCTACCGGAAGGAGCAGAGGGAGAATGTTATGGCGCAGTTGAACATCCGCGACAGCGCTGTGGCCAATAAAGTCCTGGGTCATATGGTGAGTCTGTGCGGCACTGTCACTCTTGACAAGCTCGTATGCAGGGATGTCATGTTTCACAGAATCTACCTTACTATAGGCGACAAAAGGTAAAGGTCTTCCATGTTGAATTGCCTGACATCCATCTGGGAAGGTTTGAGAGTACTGTATTGTTTAGTGACAAAAAAGTGTGTTGACATCATAGTGGAAATCGCTGTCGGAGAAGGAGCAGGAGAAGTATTACCAGCTTGCTGATGCTGAAAAACGCCTCCACACCCAGCTGCACCCCAACTGGTCCTGCACAGACAATTACGTAAGTCCAGCCACCGTGGACATGTCCAGCAGCTGGCACAAAATCAATTGTGTTATTGTGTTACTTATGTGTGTGTGTGTGTGTGTGTGTGTGTTCAGGGTCGAAAGAGGAGGAAGCAGAGGAGCAGAGTGGCTCCCTAAAGAAAACCTCCAAGCAAACTGCTGAGGCTCCTACTGTCACTTGAAACATACTGTTGTAGTGTTTGACTTAATCACAAGTCATTTGAAGTTTTTTTTTTTTGAATAAGATTTTGACTGAGCTGGAAAGTGCTCAGGACGTTCACTAATTTCAAATGGGGAGATAGTAAACCTCGTTGTTATGGGGGGAGGGGCATTTTTAATCACGTTTTGTTATTTGTGCAATGATAGCTTTAACACAATGCTTCATCACTGGTTTTCTGTACTGTCGCCACTCGTGTGAGCAAATGATTTCCAAAGAAAGTGACAAGCTTTTAATCAAGCTTCATGTCCATCCACATTTCCATAAATAAATGTATAGATTATGAAAAATATTCTTGACTGCTTTAGACGGTATCTTACTAATTTTTGGATGTGTCATTTATTTTCTTCTGCAATTTAGCAGGTTTGCTTGTGGCGCCCCCTCAACATTACATGACACTACAATGTAATGCATGTAATGTGCAGTTTTTTTAAGAATTAGAAAACCTTTATTCGTCTCACAATGGAGAAATTACCAATTTACAGCAGCATAGTTATGAAAGGAAGAAAGTAGAAGAAAAAAGTAGAAACAAGTATAGGAGCTGCTGTCAAGGCAGCCACTCTCGCAGCACTATCTTGAAGTCAGAACGTAATAAAATAATACAACCCATAAGACAGTCATTCAATCGTAACCACTTTTATGCACACGCTTTTGTTGTTGGAAGCAGTTATAAAGGAGAGGATCAAGAGTGTCCTTTCACCAGTGGTTCAGGAATGTCATGCTGAAAATGCGCACGTATGCTCCAAACCCAAGTTTTGAACGCAAACGAATAAGCTGTAGCATCAACTGACGAAAAAGAGATTGGCTCAAATCTCCTGTTCCATGTAAATCCGCTTCAATTCCAAACCACAACTCCAGTTCCACATACACATCGGCGCTCTTCATTTACGCTCCTCATCCTGGGCTCCCTAAGCCATGCATCCATTTTTAGGTGAAATATTGAAATACCTGAGGTGATACTTCACAACTGGCAAACGATCATGAGTGAACATATATCTTCGACATATTTTGTTGAGGAACCACGGCACATAAGACTATTAAATTAGATACTGGAATACTTTTTATTTTGGCATCTGTAATCATTATTGCCTTTGTGTTGAAAAAGAGACACAGCCTCTTTAAAAAATTGATTGGTTTATTATTTGTACATAGCAAACACTGTAAAGAGCAGCAGAGGACCGTGTGCGTGTGTGTGTGTGTGTGTGTGGAGCAGCAGCAGCAGAGAGAAGGCCATGTTTCTCTTGGTCTGGACTGCACCAGGTCATACGACCCACTTTTTCCCAATGACTTTACATTTACTCCTCAGCAAAATCAAATAAAACAAAAACCTTCCCGTCGCTCGCGTTTGGCAAGTGATGAATTCATATGAATATTTGGATGGTGTTCATGTCATAAAAGATGCAGTTCCTTCCATTCAGCAACACTTTTTGCCCTGCCTCTCAAAGGTCAACTGAAATGAGATTCTTCCCTCCACTACTCAACTAACTGCCCCCTTTGGGTAAACAGTTTAAAAGTGCCTTAAGATTTTCTACCCCCCCCCAACCCCATCCAGACCCCCCCCCCAAAAAAATTAAAGGTCTCAAAAGTCCTTTCAGAGTTCGCTTCGCCAGTGAGAACAATAATTACTTTTAACTTTACAATATTGTTTATACAAGAATGAATGCAGATGCTATTCTTAACATTATATACACTTAAAATCAATAACAAAGGTCCACTTGTTCTCTGCATGGATTTATGTTCCTCAGTTTAACTGCATGTGCCTTGAGCCAAAACATCAACTCATCCACAGTTGTGTGGTCAACAGTGTGTGTGCCGCAAAGTCCAAAAGTCACTCTTGTGTTCACTCTTCATCCGTACACACCTGAAGCAGGCAGGAGACAGATCATGTTAGTGTTAAACATTGCGCATTAATCCGTGATTGCTAGAGAGGATCCTCAGCACACTGACTTTGACAAAGGGGTGGTCGAGTAGCATGCTTGCCGTCCAACGCCGTTTGGGTTCGCTCTCCAGACAGTGGCCCAGGAAGTCCTTGCCCTCCGTGCTCAGCTTCTCGGGGATGGGGGGCTTGTGGCCCATGCCCACTTTGTACATGATTTGAAAGTTGTGCTCATACTCGTGCCATGGTCTCTGCGCATGAAGGGAGAAAAAGGGGGAAAGGAATCTGATGTTGCAATTCAGAAATGGCGGCATTAATGCCAAGATTGTCATCTGCTTGTAATCCCTAGGAAAGAAATTTCACAAGAGATCTACTCACATGTGGTTTAATCGCAGAACTACCAACTATGCCCGCTAGTGACTGTTGACTACATGGAAGCCAATAAACCAAATGTTCTATCTATTTGTTGTGATTCGTTCTAACCTTTCCTGTGACCATCTCAATGAGGACACAGCCTAAACTCCAGATGTCTGCCGCTCTGCCATGACCTTCTCCTTTTGCTCTGGTGATGACCTCAGGTGCCATGTATGCTTGTTGAGATAAGGGGAACAAAAGAAACGGGTTTAACTGGAGAGCATAGCCTTCAGCAGAAATACACTTGCCGACCACAAAAGTTGGTCAACTGAATAGTCTCCAAAAATCTGCATTCACAAAGATAATGCTCAGTTTTGATTGACACAGTCAGGGAGGTATTCGTTTAAAATGCTGTTTTCATGATTTGCAGTGGTGCAGAACTACTGTGTGGTGTGCGTTTATAATAATGAAGTCGTTCTTTCTCTTAATAAAATGAGAGGCACCCAAAATTAAATAGGCGTAGTCGTAGGACTTACTGTATCACTGAATGGTCTTACCGGCTGTCCCAAGGGTACTGTTGACTTCGCCCGGCATGGTGTGGGTGTTGTTTCTTAACTTGACAGAACAGCCGAAGTCACCCAGTTTGATGAGGCCAGAAGATGTCAGAAAGATGTTGGCTCCTGATGAAAATGCCATTGTTAGGAGAAGCGCAAGACAGAAATGTGCACTTAACTCATTCACTCCCAAAGGCGTTTTTAAACGTCTTTTCAGACTTGGTCCAGAATTGGCTGGTACTGAATGAGTTAAGAGTGTTTGGACTGACCCTTGATGTCTCTGTGGACAATGCCGTGTTCATGGAGGACGTTGATGGCAGTGGTGATTTGTTTACTGTAGAGCCTGATGACATGCTCCTGCAGACCCAGTCTGGACACCTCCTCCAGTGTGCCCTCGTCACAGTATTCCATGAAGATGTACATCTCCTCCTAAAGGGGCGATAAACCAAAGTCGGCTTTTGTAAATAAACAGTGACTGAATTGGAAGAGGTGGAGAGGAACAGCAAAAGCCAAAGTCTTACCCTGTGGAGCTCCACTCCAAAATATCGCACCAGGTTTGGGTGCTTGATACCCTCAAAGATTTTCAGCTCATCTGCGGTCTCCTTGATCGTTTTGTGATCGTTAGGCTGGAATCTGATCTGAGGACACCCGACAAAAAGAGAGAGAATGTGTTTGTTTGGCTTCAAAGCCACGAATACCATACCGCATTTCCCATTCATTTACATTCTCACAAGCACCGACATTCAGCAGATGCACGGCATAACACTGATCCTACCCAACAAGAGTCATCTTGAAAAAATTATGTGTTGTTCAACTGACAAACCGTTGTCAAGATCCAGTGTATAAATTAACCAAACCACGCTTTTGTGTCGCGTGTCTGTAGAGTTCAGGGAGCACTTGCTGGGCTACAAACCTCTTTCATGGCCATGAGTTCTCCAGTGTCCACGTTAATGCAAGTGTACACTTTTCCGTACTGGCCTTCACCTGTTGACAAACATGGACATGCACATTTAAGAAAAAACATTTTGATGTTATGTTGCGTGTAGACCGAAGAAGAATTTTTCTTTATTCCATTTTAGAATACGGCTGTATCAGGAAATGTAAAAAAGTTTGAGAAATACTTCCCGAATGCACTGTACATTCTCACCTCACTGCTTTGTTAACATTGTAGCTAAAGAAGAACTGTCCCTCACCGATCTTGTTTCCCCTCTGCCACTTGAAAGTGACCTTCCTGAGCCCGACGTGCATCACGTTGTCGTAGGACTTAGGCGTGTGACACACTTGGCCGATGATGTTTCGCTGCTTCATAACAGCATAGCGCTTTTCCTCAAACTTGCGGATGGAGCGCCGAACAGCCTCCATCGGGCTCTGTCGGGCCGCAGAGTCTGATGGAGAAAAAGTCAAATGTAGTCAAAAAGATGCAATGTGTTCTCTACTAGTGACTCTTAAGGCCCTATTGTCATGCCCAGCACAAGTTGAGCCTAGCAAGCCGAACTGCGCTTGGGTGGGGTTTTCTTCCCTTTGGTATTTTTATAGATGCACATAGTTTTCGAAACAGGCGTTTGCGCCGCTGTGGGAGTGAACATCTTTGACTTGCTTCCCGGCCAATGGAAGCGGCTCTCATACCCTTAAAAGTCAGCGTAGGGGAGACGCACGGTCATCATGGTGGAAACATTAACTGACCTGCTGAAGTCAATGGAGCAGAGTGACATGCAGGGCATGTTTCTAAGTCACTGCAAGAAGATTTTCACTTGTGGATGATAATATAAAGGTGTCCACAGGAGACCACCTTCCATGTGGGAGGAAACTAAAGCACTCGGAGAAAACCCACGCAGGCACAGTGAGAACAGATAAACTCCACACAGGAAGGCCGGAGATGGAATCGAACCGTGAGGTCGACGCGCGAACCACTCTCCACCGGGCCACCACTTACAATAGAGTAATATACATTTACTTTGGAGAGAATAAAACCTCTGTCTCGCTTTTGATGAGCATTTAGGCCTTCTACACTACCGTATTTTATTGTTGCTCATAATGGTGTTGCTTGGAGGGCTAATTATGTTTTTCGGTGATACTTGGTTTAAAAAGTTTGGGAAACTCTGGTCTAGAGAAACATATCCAATTAATCACTTCACCTTTGGATTGGCTGATGAAAGTGTGGAGCTCCCAGCTCCTGCGTGTGCTGCTATTGGAATCTCCCTTCGGATAAGAGGGTTCTGTTGGAAAACAGTGTGGATTTGAATATTTAAGGAATAAAGCAGCATTACGTGCCCAGTGTCAAACTATGAGTGTGCCCACCTTCTCTGTCCTCTGTGGGGCTTGGGTGGCGGCTCAGCGACTTGAAATTCAACTCTGCTGCAACGCATGACAGACGGTCGTTCTCGTGGAAACTGGATCCCCTGCAAGTACACATTATTCAATTATTCATTATTCTTGTATAAACTGAAAACATTTGCGATACAATGAACCCCCGCAACATTGCAGTTTATCGTTCGTGCCCTTCTCCAAATCACATATTGTTATGCAAATGTTTCTAGGATTTTACAGAATTTCTTAACATTAAAGAGTGAGAAATGGTGTCCACTGTAGTAACTACAAAACTAATAAAAATCAATAAAAATAATAAAATATTGTGTGTGTGTGTGTGTGTGTACACACACATACATTTATACATACACATATAAATAAACTATTACTGAATTAACAGCAGCAACACATACAAATAAAAGCGCATATATATACTGTATATGTATACAGTATGTCTCAATGCAACGGCTTTTCACCTAGTCCACATGAAACAGGAGTTCACTGTATTTCTCTTACATTTTCCAATCAAACAATAAAAACATCATTTAAAGTATGCTTAAGCTGACAGTACAAGCTACAACCAGCGTGAAAGCAGCCGCGTCCATGTTGCCCCTCAGAGGAGTCTCCTGAGCATTCAGCATGAAATCAGAAGATTAATAGCACAGGCAACGGTCAATTGGCGGCACGTGAGCGGCGTCAAAAGCAAGAGATTAAAGCACTAAAGAGCAGAATGTCATAGCCCATTCTTTCCATTCCAACAGAAAACACAGCAGACAATTGCTTGTATTGACACAAAGTGAGTTAAGAAACCCTGATTTGGACACAAAGTGGCATTCGGGCATACAAATATAAAGTAACTGACACAGTCGTTAAAAGGCGCATCTTCGTGCCCAATGAGATTTATGAGTGCTTACATGCCTGAATTATATAATTATGAAAAAACATTTACTGTTCAATCATCCAAGGCTACAAAAAAAAGAGTGTATTTCAAAATTTAAGGGAGTATACACTGAATTTTTATTCAGTTCTTAGTCCGTTTTCAGACTAAACAGAGGCTCTATACGACAAATATGAGCTCATGGTGTGCAGACTAAACCGAGACAAACATTATTTTACAAAATTTTTCACAAATGGAAATTAGAAGAGATGCTAGACTTGTTCTGCAACCAAATGGCGCCATCACAAAAATGTCATCGCAAATTTGGCGAACGTACGCATGAGTGGGCATATAGTGATACAATAGTAATCCAGGATTCTGGAAATAAGCATGACTATGGCAGTATGGAAATGTGCAGTTGACCCTGCAGAAACAACTCATGATCAGAGCTACGAGGAGATTTTGCGTGCGGGTTTCTTGGGATTTTGTTTCCTTGTTTTTGTGACCAGGGAAGAGGGGCTACCTGACATCATTGGCGGTGCCGCCGGGCGCTTTAGCGTGTCCGTGTTCCCCCGGGCCCTGTGGGATGGGCCGAGGGCCGTTGGGGAAAAGCTGATTCCGGAGGTCACAGGGGAGACTTCGAGAGCTGCGTGGTAAAAACAGACACACTGAAGAGCTCCGCCTCGGAGGAGCCAGTTGTCTCGGGTTGGATGTGCGCAAACGTGAGTGAGGATATGTGGCTGGGTGGGTCACTCAAACACACACACGCACACACTTAGTTGAGCACACACAGTTCTGCCAGTAGTAGTCAGGTAAAGCAAAGGGAGCCCGAAGCAGCAAAGCAATGAAGGCAAGACTTAAAAAGCTCTTTTCTTCATTAACCGACTAATCAACCAACCTGAATCCTTCAGCATTGGGAATGAAAAGATTTGGATTTGGTGGGTCACTGTGGCAGCGAGGGACTTTCACAGGCCGGGGGCTATTTCTGGGTGCTGGAAATACAAACAAATGCAGAGATTCACTGGAAATCCTGGAATGGGACATGGATTTGAAAATTAGTGTGAGCAGCTCATGTGTAAAGGGCCTCAGCATTCAAAAGTGCTTTATTGAATATAGAAAACACTGTCATAGTAAAAAAAAAAAAAAAGATCATAACTTTTGGCAACTTTCCCTCATTGTAAGGAAACGCTATAACTGATTTTATTTCAACATACTATATTGATTATATTTATAAAGTATGAAATATTTGATGAGTATCCTGTGTTGTGGTGAACCATCTTCACATCTAAATCACTAATCAGTAATGGAGTGTATTGTATTTGTGATAAAAATTTTCAATTGACAATAAATCTTATTTTGTTCTAAATATTGAGAGAAAAAAAACTGCATTTTTACAAGGACTAAAACAAATTAGATTACCACACAACAGCTTGTGATTTGAGAGTAACATTTCTTGTTATATCATGACCATAATCATTCAATAAATGTCTATTCCAATCATTTGTGCAATGCGCGTACAAGCTGTGCACATCTTGTGGCAGTGCTTTGCTATTTCGTGGTCGGAGTGGTCTGCTTTGTGGCACAGAACGCTAGAGAACATCAAAAAAACATCCACAAACCGAAGTAGCATCAGTGGATTATTTGATTATTTTGGTTATCTCACCAATGTATAGGCCAGTGACTGGGCTATGAGGTTTGCCAATCACATGTCCAATGCATTCGTTCATCAGTGCTTGTAAATTCTGCAGGGGGAAAACCAGGTCAGTGCAGCGACGTCATTTCATGTGCATAGATTTTTTTTTTTTTTGGGTCAAATACCAAGAAGTCATCCTCTGGTAACGCTGATATGAATGCAGGTTCAATAGCTTGAAGAAAGTCAAATCCTTGAGTGGCCCACCTGTGGAGAGAAGTGGCATTATTTAAACATGCAAATCAGATTCTATACCTTCTATAAATCAGGAATTGTTTTGCTTCTGTCCTGAGGAGGTCATTCGATGCTATAATGACCTTCTCAGTCCTAAAAGGAAAGTGTGGTAGTACGATGGCGCCACTGTCAGTGTAAAACGGTAGCCGTGGGAATGTTGCAAAACAATAGCTCATACATATATACGGATTGTATTTCTACTAATAAAAATACATTTTGTGCAAAAATACTTGAGCTGAACAGGTCAAAATGACGTTACATATTTTGAATCAAATTTGGAAATGGAATTACAACTAGTTAGAAAGACGTTGCAGATATCTACAATGTTAATTCTGGAAAGTCAAAAATAGTCTGGCTTTTTAAATGTTAAACCTGCTTGCCATAATGACACAATCATACATTTATTGTTCAAATAAAACGTCTGTCGGTGTCAAACAAAACTGAGCCTTTCTGGTCACCATTTGCAAAAGCACATTTTTTGTGTGTGCGTGTGTGTGTGTGTGTGTGTGTGTGTGTGTGTGTCAGGTATTGTGTTTGCCCTCATTGGATAATTAGATTTGTTGCTTCAAATTCCAAACATAGCAAACAATAGGATAAATGACTTTATGAGGGTGGATGGTGAGTTGGAAGTGTTTAAAGTTCAAGGGAGATAGTGATACTTGATACACTTGTCGGGTGGCTTATTCAAAAGTGGATTGGGTCAGGTTTGCGGTGAGCACCAAAAGACATCGACACCCGTTAGAAGTTGCCAAGAGCCACACAAAGGCTGGCTGACCTCAGTCCCCATGTTATAGAACCAGAAAGGGCAGTATGTGACATATGACATCGCCCTCGTCGGAGGCTCACCTTGGCTTGGTGCCTCGGCCACTCTCGCACTTAGTCAGGACGTACGTCATCCACTCGCGAGCAAAGGCTATGTAGCGCTCACCGATCCTCTGCCTGTACTCCCCTGACATGAGGCGCACCACTTCCTTGTGGTACTGTGGAAAACATCCCATTATATAAATAAAGATGTATTACAAGACACACACAAAAAATGGCATCAATGGATTTATAAAAAGAGGAGAACTCTTGTTCTCAACTGTCATTTTCCAGTCCCGGGTGCATATTTATTTCCACACCGGTGTTAGGACAACGATCAGCCCTTTTGCTTTTTACCTCAAAGGCAAAGTTGTAGCCCTGGATCATGGCCTCTCTGTAGTACTGCTGCAAAGTGGACGTCTCGGACTCCTCCGCCTCGGCCTCAAACTCCGACGTGAAAATGTACTCCACTCGTTCGATGGCTGAGCTGATCTTAATGCAAAGCTGCAGGGCTTCATCCTGAGTGAACGTGCATCCAAAAAAAAATCAAAGGTGAAAAAAAAATGAATCGCTGGCCTTAATCTGTGTAATCCATACGAGGTGTTTACATGTGGTGTTTTGATTTGAACCCAGTTGTTTGATCTACTGAATATCATGGTCAAATACCCTTGCAGTATACTATACAATTCAGAATTCAAACAATGTGTTCAGGAGAACAAAACAACACCTCTGAACGCACCAAGATACACAAAGTTCCAACAGGAAACACATTTTAATTCTTATTTTTGTGACTGTGTGGAATCTTCATTTGTATGACAGTTAACATGACAATGGTCTGCAAAGTTAGGCAATGTTTTTATGAGGGAGACAAAATGACCCTGCAATGGATTATTTCTACGGCTATCATTTCTTATGGTAATCCGTCCATCCATCCATCCATTTTCCGATACGCTTTATGTTTTTGGAATGTGGGAGGAAACCGGAGTACCCGGAGAAAACCCACGCGGGCCCGAGGAGAACATGCAACACTCCATACAGGAAGGCCGGATCCGGGATCGAACCCATGACCTCTGCACTCTGAGGGTGACACGCTAACCACTGGACCACCGAATGGCCATTCTTATGAAAATATAGTTTCTAAATCCAAACAAATTAGAGGTGAACCATCTCTCTAGATCAGGGATGGGCCTACTCGCCACATACAGCCCGCTCATGTTTTTCGCATTAATTGACCGCCCGCCCCCCCAAAAAAATGCACGTCCCTTTTTCATTCAGTTGCATAATTAAATCCATAAACTACTATAATAAACAGCTTGGTTGATTTGACACTACATTTATTCTTATAATCGGTTGTTTCAATATTGTCATTAAATACATTCCAATGAACACGTTGATGTATATATTTAAATCATCATTTTGAAAGTAAATGCAGTATAATGAATAATTTTGCATTTGTTAGCTTTTTTTTTTAACCTATCCATAACAAAGGTTTGCCCCCGATGTTCTTGATTGTGCTTAGCCTGAGAGATTTCACCCGATGAGCGCATGTATTTTGAGATTGAATTGGTGCCTCTGCAGGTGTGTGTGCGCGTGCGCGTGTTTCAAAGGTTGTGGTTATGTAAGCACCTTGAGCTCCTCCAGAGCGCTAGCGATAAGAGGCTGACTGGACGTTTGCTCGCGGCTGAGAGTGAGCACATCCTCCATGGACTGCTGGACGGCCTTCCGGTGAGCCACCAGGTGAGCCGACTGCATCACAATCATGAGCACGTTCTCCACCTGCGGTCGCAGTCGGGGATGATGAGGCGTACGCTCATCTGCGCTGGCGGGAGGAATTCAATCATGCCTCACATACTTTCATGGCCCGCAGTGTGTCGACGATTTCCATTGTGGGAACCAGTTTCAGCAGCTCTCCGTCCCACTGGGCCCATTCCGAATCGGTCGTCAAGTCCCCTGTGCGATGCTTGCTCATGAGGAGGAAGGCCTCGTCCTCCGCCATTTCGTCGGGCTCTTTGGAGCAGTCTTTTCCCGCGGCAGCATTGAGCAGCTGCAGGATGAGCGGCCGCTGAGCCAGCAAGCTAAAGGGAACAAACACCTGCAGCTCCTCCAGGCCAGGAATCTGGACCTGAGGGCCAGAAGACAAAAACGAACGTGCTTTGACTTATATGACAGAGATGAAAACGTTCCAAAAGAGAACACACCTTCACATAATTTCTTTTCTTCAGAGCTTCGAGGAGAGACCCCACTCCGTTCGTGATGTTAAAACCCGCGGCGACCTCCAAGTCCTGCGGCAAAAACGGGAAGTCGGAACACGTGCCCTCAGCTCTCGGGTGAGAATGAATCACACGCTCACAAAGTCTGCACAGTCACTGCTCAGTTTTAAGGTGACATTACAGCTTACCTTGCGTAGCATTTTGGCAAAGCCCAGAGCCTTGGATGCTCGTTCCCTGGCCTCATGAAACAGCTCTTTAAGCGACCGACTGGTCTCGATCACTGAGCGCCTTGGAGGATTTGAAAAGCAAAATATGCCGAGTCATAATGGCCCAATCAAAAACACCAACCGAGAAACATTACGGCAGGCTGCACAAGCTAATGAGATGCACTAAAAGAGCTCGATTTTACAAAGATAATGATAATGCCCTATCACCCTCTCTGCAAAAATGCATCCTGGAGAAGATACAAAGCAGAACAGGCATAACACTCCAAGTTCATGAATATTTGTAGGGGGAGAAGGGGGGGGGGGGGGGGGACAAAACAAGTTTATCAGTTTAAACATAAAATACTTGTCTTTGTAGTGGATTCAATTAAATATAGGATGAACATGATTTGCAAATCATTATATTCAGTTTTTATTTACGTTTAACACACTGTCGCAGCTTCACTGGATGAGTGCAGACCTAAGTCCTTTTCCTCTTTCTTATCTACATAGAATTCCAGACAGCATGTAGACTTTGCAACGAGCGAAACATTCAAATCGTTGTCTGACATCTATGAGCTCCATCATGTCGACATTAGTTGACCAGTTCAAAATTTTAAAAAGAAGCTCAAGAGGGTTTTTTTTTCTCAAACTATTGAACGGCCTCCTGACACACATTCGGCAATCCCCCTCACTGACAATTACTAAAAACATTAAAAAAGCTTTTTTTAAAAAATTCTTTAGCTTTCAGTGCAGCATGAATCACACAAGAATGTCCACATTTTAGTGTCTTACATGTTTCTACTGTTTTTAAATTTGCTACTATTTTCGTGTTCTTAAATTCATTGCGTCAAGTTGTCTTCTGGATGCTCAACTCAACTGTATTCATAGAGCACTTTAAAGCAACCACCGCTGTATACAAGGTGCTGTACATGGAGTAAATATCATATATAACAATAAAACAAGAAATTAATAACAAAGACAGTGGAAAGCACAAAAACAGTCAAACTAAAATCCAGTCCGAGTCATGCTGAATAAAATGACAAAGAATGCAAATGAGTTTTGAGACAAGTTTTTAAGGCAGCGAGGGGGGCTTGCCGAATGCCCAGTGGGAGGTCATTCCAAAGTGAGGTATTGGTTGATCTTTATTTACGTACGGCACTTTGGTTTCAGCTTATTAAAGTGTTCTAAAAATAAAATTAATAAAAAAGTTGGCAGTCAGTCTCTTGACCTCCTGTGTGTCAGTGCGAAGGAAGCATACGGCTCATATTCCCTCCCTCCCCTGGGGAATCATGACCATGTTATATACCTTGAGACCACGAACAGACCGTCGGCGGAACAGCCAGCAGCCATCATAAAGATTTTTGACAGTTGGGTCTAAAGACCTAGATGAGGTGCTGCAGGACTGTCTCTTGTCAACCAAATGGCTTTGTGCTTGTTGAATTTTTTGTCAAAAATGTATATTCTACTCACAACCAGCATCTTTTTGTATTTTTGCTACATCTCGTCATGGATTTCATTTTGATTAGAGTGCTGTACCTAAAATTGTGACCAGTGACTCTAAGGTTAGAAGCCCTTACCTGATCTCATCTGAGGCAGTGCTGTCGTCTGCACTTTCCCAGAACTCGTTGCCGTTCTTTTGTAGGCCGGCATCAAGGAACTCGCCAGTGGATTTGAGCAGCATACCAGCGATGTCACTTCAACGGACAAAAAATAATTGTCAATTCTGTGGGTTTGACGAAGAGGTTTTGAATGGGTCTGTGGAAGAGCGACGCAAGGACCCTAACCAGAAAAGCTTTCCGGACTGGGCCTCCCCTCCACGGATGTAGGGGGTGATATCTTTGGTAAAGTGCCACTCCTTCTCCAGTAGGTTCTTCAAACTGTGAGATGCCTGAGGCAGCTGCTGCAACATCTGGATCCAGCTGTGCATGTAGTCAAAGTAAACCTGAAATCCAGACACTAGAGCGGTCACAACTCTGACAAATCACGTTCTCAAAGAAGCAGGGAGGGAAAGTGACGCCTCTTACAACAAGCATCTTGTGCAGTTCCTCCTCAAACTCGTCAATGTTGGTGTTGGTGTGCAAGCCCTGAGCATCCGTGACTACGCCGCGCAGCATGAACTGATAATACTGCTTCATGAGGAGACCCCCTTTGAGAACCTCCTTACACTCACGCACCAACTGCAACGCGTAAAGACAAAGATGTTAGCGCCTGCAAAAAAGAATGAAGGATACAGTGAAACACCTCTACAACGAAACCCACATGGGTGAAAATACCCCCAAGTGTGAAAAAAACCTTCATGCATTAACACCATACCCACTCTCCTGCCCCCCATACAACGAAAAAAAAACCTGTTGCGTTCTACAAAATCTTTTTCTCTGCTCTTGCCGCGTGACGAGATTCACTACAAACGGCAACAGCAACCACCACAGTGGTTTACACATGCGCACTAGTCCAGGAAGTAATTTTTATTGTTAGTTTCAGACGCAGCAAGAACGTTGCATTGCCAAGTGGCTACAAAACGGACCTTTGGATGTCAAGCAGCTAAGAAAAGCTCTGATGCTGGAAGAGAGGGTAAAAGTGATCAAAATGAAAGACGGAGGAAGCAAAATAAAAGACATTGTCCAAGAAATTGATGTAAGTGAAAGTGAATGCTGATCGTAAATTTCGCAATTTCTCTCAATTTTTTTCTTTCTACACTGACTATATGAAGTGTCAAAAAAGTGTATGCTCATACTTATGCACTATTGGAATAAAAATAAAGAGTACACATACATTTGTGCATGCGTGGACACATATGTTAATCTGTGTGTGTATTTACATCTGAGATCAAATTTGCTACAGTGAAAAACCACCTGTTGTGAAAAAATTCTTGCGGCAAACATGATTTCGTTGTAGAGGAGTTTCACTGTATTGAAAAAGCGGACACTCACAAGTACATGACGTGATAATATATGCCTTTTTGTTTATAAGCACGGCACTGGTCACTCTCTTTGCAGCAAAAACTGCGCATACAGTACAGGCCCCGTTATCGATGGGGCGATAAGAACACCGATCGGACGGACGGACGTTTTAGTATCTTCTTGCCTGGTTGATACTGAGTAGGGAAGGTTCTCCAGCAGGTCTCTGCTCCAGTCGCAGCTTGAGGCACTCGTGAATGACATTGAGGAGGACTCTGCAGAGCACGAGGAAGGCTGGCCGGAAGGATGGGAGGTCCATGTCCAGCAGATCCTCCCAAGAAACCTGGTCCGCTCCCAGGACTTCTGGTTCAGCTGAACCACTGCAAGAGCCGTGGCGGGACAACTCCGGTAGGTAGTCGTTGTACAGCATGGGGTCTGGGAAGTCCGCAAACTGCATCAGGAGAAGACGGCTTAATACTTGAACTTACCAATAAAAAGGAGGACTACCTCCGACAAGGACATGGGAGAGAGGCTCGGTTGTCATTGCTGTGTGTTAACTAGCAGGTTATTGCTCACCACACACGAATTTCCATGGAATTTTATTGAAGGGTGGCACATGAGCTGAGAAAGATGTCACTACATTTTGGCGAGGTTCTAAATGAAGGTGCAGCGATGTTGACGCTTTTCTATTACGGTCCTCCAGTATTCGGGGCAAGTTGGCTTTGACCTTGATGAGATGAGGAATGCTACATTTGTGCAAAGCATAATTTTGGATATTATGGCCAGAAAGTTCAATTATGTTTTCAGTCGAAACATAAAATCTTGAATACACTTGTGGGAAAACGTGTTACGGAAAGGCTAACATCAGCGATTGATTCGCGGTTAATAAGGAGCATTTTAAGTGTGGGATGACCCCCAGTCCAGTTTGACAGTGACTGGTTAATTCTGAACACAGTCACATTCTAAATAGTTTCAACCTCGGTTACTCAAAGCGCTTTAGACTGTAACCTCATTCACCAACTGATGACGCGGCATCAGGAGCAACTGGGGTGTTCATTATCGTGCTCAAGGACACTTCGACATAGTCGCAATGGCCAGGGATCGAACCACCCACGGGTTGGGAAACGAGTACGAGTTTCTCATTTCAGGGGAAAGCACATTATTTCAACGCTCCCCCCACTCCAAGCACACACTCTGGAAAACATAAATGTTTTCAATTGAGTTGTACAGGTTATAGGTCACAATGGTGGACATATTTATGACATGATTTACCTTGGTCTCATTGAGTTTTTTTCAGATCCCAGAAAAAATTTGGTATTTGAACAGGGCTGTGTGGACTTTTAATATTCATTCAATGTACCTTCACAAACACAAAGGATAAAACTTGGACATGAACGTGGCGACATTTTGGTTACGATAGATCCTTCTTGGCCTTTCCTTGCACCCCAATGAATGCCATTATCGTTCAAACCAATTTCAAAAATACATTCTGTGCAGCAAAAAAAAAAAAACAATTATTGCCAAAAGAGAACTGAAATGATTCATTTTGTATGTTTTGTGTGGCATAACACAGAAAATGAAGTTTTGACCCTGGCAAGAATTGTACAGACTGGCTGCTGATGCCTCCTAATCGTTCCTCACTGCGGCGCCTAAAATGATAGCCAACATAATCAGAACTAACAAATATTTTTTCATTGTTGACTGATAAGCCGCTTGCAATAATCTTAATGTTTTCAACCATTTCACGGGGTTATATTAAGCAGCTTGATATCATCTGTGACAACTCCACAAATACATACTAAGAGTAATTCTACTGCCTTCAAGCAATGCATGTGCATAAATGGAAAAACAAAACTACTGTTTTGAGGGTTTTGATTGAATGACAACTTCGTTATGCTACAAACTCAACATTTTCTTTTATTTGCAGTTCTTTACCACCACCAAAAAAATGTCTGCATTTTTAGAACAACTTAATTTTTAATTTTCAAAAGAATATATGTTGGGAATTTTATTTAAAAACAGTCATGCCTTGAAACTTATGCTGTGCGGACGTCACGGTCCACGGACATCACATTTGAAAGACAAAACTAAACCATAAAATTGTAGAAAAGAAACTTTGTGCACACGGTGTAAATATTATGTACGCACGAGGAGGTTCTTTGTGGGCACGAACTATTACTTTGTGCGCATGGACGACTACATTGTGTGCACAAAAACTAAAGTGCGCATGACGTAGTCACGGCGTACGCACGAAGAAGCCGTGTCTCTTTGGGGATACTTTCGATGCACGCCGTAATTATTTCATGAGCACGAAATAGTAGTTTGAGTGCACAGATTCGTAGCTTATGCGCACAAATGTTTTTTTTTTCCAAATGTCATGTCTGCCATTTGCATCGTCTATAAAAATGAATGAAAAACGTGATTTGCATCCTAATTTGGAATGCAGTGGATAAAACCGTTGCAGACAAATACGGTAAAATAATTTGTCAACATTTTTGATGCGATGGAAGGATTTATCAACGAATGCTGTGGACTCCTGTGTCCAGTGCTGTACTGAGCAAAATAATTCGTGGAGAATTTGCTTCCAGAGCAAAGGTTCTGTGTGGATGTAGCTCAAATTCCCATTACCGACCACTTTTTGAAGCGACGAAGGTTTGCAAGTGTAGTGAATGCTGTTGGGGTTTTTTTTCAGGGTTCCTTCAATGTTGCAAACACATTTTTTTTTGCAACAAGAAAATTTATTTGAGAACATTCACCAACAAAAATTGTTGGTGAACTCAAATTAACCCCCAAGAAAAAAAAAATGGCTTCACGCACACATTCTTACAGCCCTTCGTTTTTCAGCACACTACGGTAGTTGAAACCGAATCAATAGGACCTGTGCTTGTTGACGAAGCCGAGAAGTGCACTTCATTCTGATTCATTTGCTTCTAGGCGCACTTGACAGAATGGATTCATCGCTTATCATGCTGAATTCCTGATTCATCAATCCACCTGCGTATCGAATGTGTCTACGAAGCGCAAAAGCAAAGATGAGCGTCTCACCTCTAGTGCGGGCGTGTGTCGCAGCAGGGCCGCCCGGGACCTTTGGAGAGAGCGGTCCATCAGTTTGTGCAGCCTGAGAATGAGTTTCCGCAGTCCCATCTGCTTCAACGCTTTGTCCACAAAGGGCCTGTATATGGCTGTAGGACAGAACACGCCGTCTCCGCCCGCTGCCTCTGGACTTCCCGATGCTGCCGTCGGAAGAAACTCTTCCTCTGACAACAGCTGTGAAAATTTGGAAGTCAGGGTGGGAGAAACTTCTCCCTCCGCTAGGATACATCCCAGGGTCTCCTCCTCAGCGTCCCTGTCCTCCCCGTCGCTTTCTGCTGTGAACGTGGCGGAGGAGTCATTCTCCTCATCCGCCTCGTTGTCATCTTCCTCGTTGGCCCGAGAGCAGCGAGGGGACGGGATCTCAAAGACGGGCCAGCCGATGCGAGACAGGTCCCGCAGGCCCAGGACGGTGGCCATGACGCGCAGCTTCTGGTTGAGGTCCTGGGTGATGTTGAGCCATAAACAGAGCGCCTGCACTCTGCCTTGGAAGTCCCGCGCCGCGTATTTCTCGTAGTCCCTCTGCAGGGCCTGCAACGAGGGGTACAGCGCTTCGACGTACTCCAGCAGCTCCATAACCCGCTTGACCTGCTCAAAGGCCAGCCGCTGCCTCTGTAGGTGATCCCTGCAGTCGGCACCCGAGCCCAGTGGCTCGGCTGCGTTCAGAGCAGTGGAGGGGCAAGCGCTAAAGCCCCATGGATCCCTTCCACGGTGGTTGCTGTCCGCTGCGGCGGACTTGCATTTCTCTTTCCAGTCAAAAATCGGATCAGTCCTAATAGTCCGGCGGTCCGCGTGAATTGCCGGGGACCGTGAACACTGAGCCTGTCTCAGGCTCTCGTAGTTCACCTTGAAATGTAGCACTTCGTTGATGAGGTCGGGGATGGCCTGCCGCGCCGTGAAAAGGAAGAAATCCTGGTCGCTGATGGAGCGGCGTGCGTGCCACGCCTGCAGCTCCAGCCAGATGACTTCGTTGTTGAGGCCCATGAAGGCCATGTTCTCCTGGCCTCGCTGCTCCTTCTCCTTGCGCTTGGACGACATGGACGTGAGCTTGAGCAGCAGCCGCAGCGTCTCAAAGAACTTGAGGCGGTCGGCGGGACAGTCCGTGCGAGAGGTCTGGCGGTGGGTGCGGGCCAGGTGGGGCATGGACACGGGCGGTTTGCAACTGCTGCAGCCCAAGCTCAGGTAGTGCTTCCTGGGATCCATGCTGAGGGCGCCAAAGGGCCCCGATTTGGACAGCGGATCCAGCATGAAGGAGCCCTCAAACGTCTTCTTGTGGTCTCTCTCGGTGGAGCGCAGAGTGGCCCTCTGCTTCTTGCATTGCTTGTAGCTGTGCTCCTCGGGCGTCTCTGCCGGCCGGGGGCTTTCTTTCTGGACAGATGGGTTGGGCTCCGCTGAAACACACGCAGAACCGCTCAATCGTCAAAACGCAGGCGGACACACCAACACAAAAGCCCGCGGATGAGCAAAAGCTCGTTTCTCTCACGTTTGCTGGGAGAACGTCCGCCACTCTTGGATTGGTTGCTTTTCTGATGTTTGCCAGACATTCGTTTCATCTGACGGGGGGTGTAAGGGGGTGATGTAGCGTACAGGGCTTCCTCTTCCTCACTGGGCGAATCCCAGGATTCTTCCGTCTTCGAGTTCTGCCGGGATTCATCTCCCACTGGGTTGCCCTGCCTGTTAACATTTACGATTCAATTTAGAGGCAAAAACAAGTCAAACTATTCACAACGCGCTATTCATGCTGGCAGCTTTATAATAAGCGCAGCGGCCCGGAGGCCGACACGAACAACAAAGAAGCTCTTTGGCCTATTTTTTTTTCCTTTTTAAATGACTTCCACCATGTCAAACCACAGAAACTCATCAAGGTCAGAGAGCGCTGGAATGTTTGCAGTCAGTCAAGAGTGCGCAGCAACAGCAAATCACTTGCAATGCCGCAGCTGCAAAAAGTGAATGCGCACGTAATGTGCACTGCTCCCCGCAGCAGACTGACAACTGACTAGTGGTGCCTCCTTGGGAGTCCGACTGGCTGTCTCTCCCCCTGCACAGCAGCCATGTGTGTGCATGACCACAGGCCTGCAGATGCACAGTTCCAATTTCTCTCTTGGGTTACGCAAACAGAAAAGTACATCTAGAGAGGGAGACATATAGAAACTCCACAGGTCAAACCGCCACCATGCGCCTAAATTACTAATTCCATAAGAGGGTTATTATTTTTAATTTTTTTTGTGATGCTTCCACAGGCATATTCCAGTGATGGAAAAGAAGAACAATGGGATGATGACCATACACCGGGAAATGGAACTTGGAAATGCATCGCTCTGTCCTGGATGTTGAGAACAATTTTGCCAAGTATGCAGTAAGGAGACAATTACTGTATAATCACAAAATAACAACACAACAGACACAGCAAAAGTTGATGTTTATGCACGCTCAGGGCTCGTACCCATGTTATAAATTTTATGTTTTCATCTTAGTGTATTTTTTTTTTTTTTTTGTAATAGAAGAATGCTAAAAACGTGCAATGCATGAAGTCGACATTCTCTCTATCCCACGGGTGAGCAAACTTTGGTTCTGATTTTTCAAACTAGATGATGATTTTTCAAACAGGAGATGGCACAGGTCTTTCATAGATGATCTTAAAAGAAAATAAATAAAATGTGTAGGTGTAAATATCTGGGGGGGGGTTATTTTCAATACACAATTGTATTTCATCATCTTTACAAACTATCTCCATGCTATTCAATAGTAGGCATATTTAATAGCGTGTGTGTGTGTGTTTTAAACATTCCCAGCTTAACAATCAAAGCAGAGTTGGCCAAGACTTTCCACCCATTCCCAGTTAAAATTTATTCACTCCCAAAGACATTTGTTTTGTCGGACTCCACATATTCAACCCAAGGTACTCGTTATATTTGTTTAATTTTTTTTTTCAAGCCTCAGGTTAAAAAATGGCTGGTTTAACTAAAAAAAATGACTTAAAAAACATACTTCACGCAGTTGATGTAAATCACTTTCCAAAAATTACTGTATAAATGTAAAGAAGTACGAAGCTGACTACTGTATTTCACTCAATTTTTAATGGTACAGTACAAGTTACTTTTCCAATTCAAGTCAATGTTAGAACATTTTCCTGTAAAGTTTTACAGTAAACAATGGAGCCATATTATTTCCATATAGCGTACTGTATAATCTTTTACCATGAGTTCGAACGGAAATATTGAACGTAGCGTATTTGTCCCTGCTCAAATCTACAAATGGCATATCATGCACAAGTCCATTTTCTGATGTAACTTGCTTAAGGGAGACTTGACGAGGTTCTTTGCATGCACATCGTTGCTGCAAAAGACACTTTTTTTTCATGTATGGCAATGAAGGTGTTAATTCTCTACTGTCAAACATTCGGACATGGATCTACGGTAGCTTGACAACATACTTGCAATGATTTTCAGCAGACAGAAATGACTTGAAACCTTAGCATCTCGGTGGACGGGGGGAGGGGAAGGGCACAAAGTAAGAAAGCGATTGTGAGCGGGAAATATGCCATGAGACAACACTGTCCAACCTTTGTCACCTAATCCCTTTTTGCTGTTTTTTATTTTTTTAAATTTTTTAATAGAATTGGGGCGGGGGGTTGGATCGTGTGACTTCGCCGGCAAAGACAAAAAGAGAAGGAAGGGGAGTTGGTGGGGGCGCATGAAGCCTGGCTATCCTGCATGCTCTTCACCGTGTGGGCCTTCATCCATCATCAGAGTGAATGGTTTTCACGCAACACGTGCCTGTTTGTGTGGACACAGTGAAGAGGGGCGGTGCTATATCACTTTCGCTGAGTGAGTGTTTAGGAGAAACCACGGGTGTGTGTGGGGGTGGGGTAATCTGGAAATCCCTTGCCAGCAGGACTGCAGACTTCTACCACCCATCTGCCCTGCATCACAATCCCGGTCCCCTGGGAACTGCAATGGAACTACAATATGGCCGACAGACACCTGCTGCAAACCCCGAAACTTTGCAGGAAATATTGTGACTGCAAGCACAGCATCAACACTGAAGCCAGTCCACAAATGACATAGCAGCGAGTCTTGCATGCATCTGAGAAAAACAGTGGCGCCTTTATGAGTGCATTGTGCTGTAGCCAAACTGTGGAGGGGCTTGTTCTGCAGGATCAGGAAATGACAGCAATCTTTTCTGTGTGCCTACACAAGGCGGCACAGTAAGCCATGTCGGGAGTCACAATGAAAGCGTTTATCACAAATGCACGGCAGAGGAATGGACAGAAAACCAAGCAGGTGCAAGGCGGAAACGTAAGCACCTCAGAAGACTTTTTTTTTCCTGCCGTGTGCAAAGCGGCGTGCAGCAGGGCAAAGGCACAGAAAGACTTTGTGCGTGTCAAAGGGGATCAGATCACTTTTTTAAAGACCCCACAGCATGACTGAAATGCTCAGAAATGTCAGCGGCACCAATGACGCCACAACGGCCGTCATTTGCTCGATCGCCCCCCACGCGCTGAAATTCGTCTTTTGGCTGCTTTTGTGCACGGAGGCTGAGATATGGGGGCGGATCACGGAGAGGGTCACGGGCCCGAGTTACCTACTGTCTGCAAGCTGTGCCCGACTGGCTGCCGGGAGTAAATGACCACTGCAGATGGTGTCTGGCCGCTCTGAATGGCTCATCTGATGGTGCACTGCCCCCCCCCCTCCCCCCAATAAAGGCCAGTGGAATGCTGCAGCCCCTGGGCAGGAACACTGCGTGCATAATAAACAGCACAAAACCCAGCCTTTTCTGCAAAGCGACTGAAGCACAGATACCAAGGGCTGCTACATTCAGCTGTAGGGAGGGGCGGTGGCTGACCTTTGACACCCAACCTTCCACACATTGTACCAGGAAGGGGCACTCTTTTGTACCGTACTGACACGTGGCCCGTGAGGCCCACCATTGAATAGCTCACAGCTGTTTAGTGAGCACGCTTGCTCACAAAGACCAAATGAAAAGTTTTTTTTTTTTTTTTTTTGAGCTGGGGAGCGGGGGCAGCCCGAGTTAGGGGAGGAAAGGAGGAGAAGTTGGCCTGTTTGGAAAGAGCACACTTTCTCCTAATTAGGACTGGCATAATTGAGCCTTGGCAGGCCAGGCAGACGCTCCATCTCCCGGCTTCCCATTTAAGCCTCCGAGTTATCAACCAAGGTGGAAACAAAATACAACTAATTACACTGGAACATCCAATACTGCTAGACAACAGAAACAGACAATACAAGTTCTCTGGTAGCTACAGCTTCAGAAAATGTTTGCCTTAATTTCTACTTTAAGGCCAGATCCATTTTATGTGTTCTGCAAAGGCAAATCATCCGCGTCAACTTCACATTTCTGCCTCAAATACCAACACTATAAATTGTCATCACTTTTAATAAGGTTGAGAGATTACCAAACCTCCCATACATAAATGGATTAAAAAAAAAAGATTTTGTCAGAGCGTACTATTTGAAATTATTATGCAGCAGTGTTTCAATGCACTTAACGTTTGTAAAAAAAATTTAATTGTTATTGTTGAATATGGAGCAATAGGAGGTTGTATTTTTCTGCAATCAAAAACCATTTCAATCAAAAACATCTTAACAGGTCAAGTTACATTTTAACATGGGAGCTCTTTGATATTTCTTCCATCCATTGAACCTGGGAGTTTTTGGACAGCTTCTGCATAAATATCTATCCAGAATGTCAGAATGGCCTCCCCAAGTTGCTGTTTGGATGTCAACCTCACAGACCTTGTGCACAAGGATGCTGCAAAGTTTTTTTTTTTAATAGTGTTGATTGTCAGGGGAGGGCAGACCCACACACACACACATTTCCTTCTTTCATGGCCGTCGCAGCCCATGACGTGGAGAAATTTCTTGCGGCATAAGATGGCACATTGTCAGGCATAAAGATGACTTTGTTCTCCATCAAAGAAAGTAGTCAGTTCGAAACTCCACCTACTTTTAAGAAGTTATTTTCCCACCTTCCGGGACCGACCAGCTTGACTCTGAAACCTCTCTGCTGAGGTTGCAGCCTTGTTGGGGCATGGAGGCCATCCAAGATTCTATTCATCTTGACCATCCAAGGCTGCACCGCACTTATCAGTGAACAATCACAGGTGGCAAGGAATACCTCCGCATTATTGGCTGCTCTGAGCATAAAAGGGGAGAAACTCATCATGAAGCCACCATCCTCCCCTGAACGCAACTTTTGGAGCATGCTCAAGCAAAAATTTACAGGGTGGGAGGCAATTCACGTGCAAAGAGTAGCGTCCGGATACTATTTTGATACCATGCAAAGAAATTAAAGCAGAGAATCTGGAAAAACTCCATGGATGCAAGAGTTACAAAAGCTGCTCTGAAAGAAGAGGTCTATTTTCAGTTCTTTACCACCTATAACATGTCTCAAAACACAAGTGTGCATAATCATTTGGAACAGTGCATTTTCACACCCAAAAAAAACCTGCTTTTAATTTGAAAAAAAAATTCACTTGTCATTGAAAAGTTTTTTTGAAAACATTCAGTCGATGCCGAGTCCCATTTTCACAGACGATAAAAATTTGAGGAAATATCATTTGCATGTTCATTTGGAACATTTGGGACGGATTCTAAATGGGTTGTGTCTATGTGACAACGTGACACAATCAGGCATTTATAAGAGTCGACGGTCATCACGGCTCCACAAGGCAAACCACAGCAACGGCGTGGCCCACAACATAAATGAAACGGTCGCCGCTGCTTTACGCTGCTATTTTGTACGATCTATCTACCTGTGCACGATGACACTCGGAAATTGCAACGTGTACATACTGCAGCAGGAATCTTGGGACTTCTTGCCATCCCTCGTTGAAACTCGCTGCACAAACATCGCAATCTGACTTGAGTACTGTCAGCACACACACTTGAGAGAAAAACAACAAACACAAAGAACTTCACCCCACCCTTCTCTTCTATGTAGCACATAGCCAGGAGTGGACCTCCCAGGCTCTCCTGTATGCAAACGCACAAAGCATACACGAGTCATTGAAAGAGCTCTGACTGTAGCAGAAAGGTCACATGGTGAAATGTATCTAAATGTAGCCGCCGTTTACACAAGGCAATGCAGAGAAATCGCGTAACGACTTCTTAGTCTTGCACCATGAATGCAAAGTGAGCAATTATCTCTTCCAACTTGGAAGAATATCTGATAGTCGGGATAGAAAGCTTCAGCGGGCCAGCGTATGCATGTGCCGGTCAGTTAAAATAGACTGATGCAGTACTTGTGCCTACTGCCCGTGTGCCATATACGGCCTTGCAAGAGCATTTGCCTGCCGTGGATTGCTGTGATTTTTTTACCCCCCCCAATCCCCTTTCCCCACCTCCCATCCAGGAATTGAAACAATGTCTATGGGGAAAAGGGTTCACCACCACTCCTTTATTCCTCGCAAAGATCAATTGTTTCAATTGAAGCGTCGGATGACAGCGAAAGCACAGTTCTCAAGAGCAGGTGTCGGCAGAGAGCGGATGCTGTTAGGAAATAAGACGAGGAGCCTCCATCTGCACTCCTCACACCGCCTGTGCTCCCGGCAAACGCAGCCTTTCAATGAGCTGTCGCCACGAGCGCCCGCGGCGCTGTACGGAGCGCACGGCTGAACCACATCCTAAATTCTCAGGAATGCTCGCTGGTGACTGTGTCTTCTTGGGGAACAAGACATTTGGCACAATCGGACCTCTGTCGGCGCAATGATAGCATTAATTTTGCCAACAATATTAAGTGCAAACATGAGCAGCATAACACAGCTCCCTCTGTTATAAAGATTAGTGTCTATAATGTCTGCCTTCATTTCCATTTAATTGCACCCACTACACACACATCCGCAAACACACCACGTTGTGTTCATGGAAACTGCAACTCTCGGTCGCTTAAATGCAAAGACAACGGAGCGCATTCTGGAACAATATGCCTCAAATCCAAAAACTTTCACTTCAAGCCATCATCACGAACGCCAATTTTTTTTCAACACTTTTTTAAGGAAATTTCCATTGACAACCATCAAACAGGAAATGCCACTTACTATGGCGCAGAAAAGCGGTGCAGCAAAAGATGACATTCCATTATCCCCAACATAAAATATATGGTGCAACTCGGTGACGGCATCACATCCCAAACATCTTACTGTTCAATCTTCGTTATTTGTCTGACAAATGGTGTGGAGATTTACTTTGTTTTGGTTTTATTTCACAAAGCGTTCTAAATACTAGCATGTGAGAATTTCCATTTAGTCCCTCTGAATGCCAAATTTAAAAAATGTTACTTTAAACATTCCATGGGCGGCCCGGTAGTCCAGTGGTTAGCACGTCGGCTTCACAGTGCAGAGGTACCGGGTTCGATTCCAGCTCCGGCCTCCTTGTGTGGAGTTTGCATGTTCTCCCCGGGCCTGAGTGGGTTTTCTCCGGGTGCTCCGGTTTCCTCCCACATTCCAAAAACATGCGTGGCAGGCTGGTTGAACACTCTAAATTGTCTCGAGGTGTGAGTGTGAATGGTTGTTCGTTTCTGTGTGCCCTGCGATAGGCTGGCAACCGATTCAGGGTGTCCCCTGCCTACTGCCCGAAGACAGCTGGGATAGGCTCCAGCACCCCCCGCTACCCTAATGAGGATCAAGCGGCTCGGAAGATGAATGAATGAATGAATAAACATTCCATGCATGCACATTTCCTTATTTCTGCTTTTGAAACATGACCAAATCAAAGCGTCCCAGATTGTGTTTAGCTGCGGAGGTTACACAGTACATTACAAGGCACCAAAGAGTTGCGAGACTTCTTCAAAGACATGGAAACACTGTGAAGTGTGTGTGTGGGCACAGTGTAGATTTGTGCTCATTATAGCACGTGTTACCCTCCACCCACGCACAAAACAAACATGGGATGTTGGGGTGGGGGAATGTCTTGTCAACTTCCAGTAAGGACATGCACCAGGGTCACATCAAGTTGTGCATTGTCCTTATACAACGTTAATAAGACCGGTATTGCACAATCATCGACTTCACTTCGGACTGGCTGCAACACAATACGCATTAAAGACAAAAGGGAAATACCATTTGTACATAAAGGATGATTTTCTTTTTTCCGGCAAGTGGAAAAACAAGCGAGGAGGAGACATAACAGCAAATTCCTGACGCCCTGTCGCCTGCAGTCAGGGGCAAACTACGCCATGTCGATTATAGAAACAATAACATTTTACAATCTTCTGACGTGCATGCTCGTGCACGAAATAATTCACTCGGTAACCTTCACAACCACTGGGACAATTGTTGCTGCACGTTTCCGAGGGTCCGTTGAGTTAGACAGGCAGCAGAAATAGAAAAGATCATGCATGTCCTGTTAAACTACCAAGTGAACATGCACACTATGCAAAAAATGTTACACGGACAACAACACAAGCGCTAAATCTCGCTGGGATTACCAACAGAAAACAGTGCAGCAAAGGCTGGCTAAATCCTGTCAAGTGTGTGCCTGTTAAATCAGTGATCACACATGAATAATAACACGTCAATTTGTTAAAGAAAAAAACAACTTTGTCGGAGCTAGTGAGTAAACTTGTGAACAATAAAATGACAACGCTAACAGTGGTGGCAGGCTAGCTTACTCCCCAACATGCTGCAGCCGTTCGTACAATTACCTTCTCAACCAGTGTGCACTGTCGCTTTTTAGCGCATCGGCGTGCTGATAACTTGCGGCGATTGAAAATTGCATAAAAAGTTTGCAACTCTCCTGTTGCAAAAGCAGTGAGGAAACTGCACGCGGCTCACAATTTGACAGGAAGTGATTTTGTGCGCAATAAGAGTGCAGCGTCACGCTCGGTTCTCTATTTGGCAAGCGCAAAACGCTGGTGGTGTGGTGGTCGGTCGGACAAATCTTTCATACCTGCTGGGCTTGGAGCGATCCGGTGGCTCCATAACGAGAAAGCGGCGTCCTATTCTTCGCCGTGCATGGACTAAACCATGTCCAGGCAACGGCGAGCGAATTTTGCACCGTTGGGTTTTTGCATAAATGACGGTTAAGAGTCTCTTTGAAGCACTTTCGATCCGCCGGCAAGGTGGACTTTCGCTTGTGCATATGCCGTCGCCATCTTTCCAACGTTCATTGACGAGAGGAGTGCCTCGCAGCTCACAAGGCTATTGCTTTGCTACGGCAGCCCGGATGGCTCAGTTGCTGTCGCTCTTCCCCACTCTTGCACGCAATTTTCCTTTTCTGCACCCTTCTCCCTCTCCCTGTTGTATGTCTCGCCCAAAACACAATCAAAGTTAACATAATATAATAATAATAATAATAACAAAACGTTTCCTTAGCTCCCCACATAAAGCAATATATGCTTTTCATTTGATCTTTTTTTTCAAGATTTGTTGCGTTACGTTCATGGTTAGTACAATTTCCTCTTGGTTCTGATGTTCAGGGCTTGAATACTCTCCTCTTTCCACATTCCTCCAAAAGACTGTGTCTGTGGATATGGATGGTTGTCTAACGTGACCGACAATTGAGGAATAAAAATAATAAATGTGAATCCTTCCCACACCCTCCTTAGACGCCGTATAGAGCAGTGCATGCATTTAATGAAATGCACTTGAATACACTCGCTGCTTGTCTGCAGTCCTTTCATATAAGGGCGCTTTAGTGATACTTTAAGGCAGGGGTCACCAAACTTTTTGAGAGTGAGAGCTACTTCATGTGTCCTGATTGTGTGAAGGGCTACCAAATTGATACGCGTCTGAAATAACATTTGTACAAATTAAATTTAATAATATTAGAACATTAGCTAGCTAGACGTATACTGTAGCTAGCTAGTTAGATAGCTAAATAGGTAGCTATAGAATCTATAATACTGCCCATGTTTGCATTTTTAAATCATAATTTCTACGAGCAAATCACAATCCTAGCACTGGCGGGCTACTGGTGTGGTCCTCACGGGCTACCTGGTGCTCGCGGGCACCACGTTGGTGACCCCTGCTTTAAGGAGCCTGCATAGCCTGCAAAAAATAGTTACGTATGATTTTTCATGTTGTCCAACAATTCTGATGTGTTAAGAAATGATCAGTCAAAGTTTTCCATCTATAGGCTGTTGTAATTTATGATTTGAATGAGGTAAGTACAATTCGCCACATAAAAAAATGGACTAAAATGAACCTAATTTGTCTCACAAGTGTGTGAATGTGTCAAAGTCACCATCATATGATCATGAAGTTGAAAGAAGAAAATTATTTTCTTTGACTACTGTCTTTCTGGAATATTTTTTGCTCCAGGTTTGGTACACCAAATTAATGATTATATGTTGTGGAACAGGTCTGTTTGAGTTGAGTATCGTGTGAATTTTATGAAAGTCTTAAATCAAGAGGCAAGAGCATGACTCATGTCAACTACAAATAAAAAATCCATCATGTAGCCAAGGGTCATAAATGCTTTATTCACGGCAAATATATTTTTAAGTGGCAGTTTAACATTCTTAAGGGCAATTCAAATGTAAAATTAAGTAAATAACAACAACAAAACAATAAAACATCCAGTTTTAACTTTAATGATTCAGGTCCAGCTCATGTGCAGACCTCCAAGAGCTGTTATAAATCCATCCACCCATTTTCCGTTACACTTGTCCTCATTAGAGTCACAGTTCAGATGAAGCTTACCCCAACTGACTTTGGGTGAAAGGTGGGATACACCCTGGAGTGGTCATCAGCCAGTTGCGAGTCATAATTAGCACAAGGAGGAGGAGAATAGGCAGGAAATGTTCAAACTCAGAAACCTCATCATTCGTATGAAGCTAGAACATCGACAATATGCGCATTCTGTTTACTGTGGATAATCTTACTAATCGCCCAAATCAACTCCTCTCAAATTTGCATGCTACTTTAGTGAAAAAAAATACCATCCATCAGGTCAAATGTCAACACAGATCAGCAAAATCATAAAATGATGCAACACCTAAAACCATCCAGGAATAACTTAATTACCGTGTCGAAAGTGATACAGTCTAACCTAGTAGAAATTCTTCAGCAATGGTCTTCTGACTGGACTCCTTCAACAGAGTATCAAGCTACTGCAGCTCATTCAGAGCGCTGCGACTTGGGTTCTGCCTAGAACAGAGATCACAACATATTACTCCAGTCCTAAAGGCTATCCTGACTCCGAGTCAGCTGTAGAATTTAAATTTGGCTACTAGTCTAGAAATTACTGAATGGTTTGAGTCCTGGAAAGAAATGCAGATGGAACTTATATCCAGAAGGGCTTTAAGGTCTGCAGACTCAAGTCAGGTAGTGGAGGCCAGTGTGTGAAAGAAAACATGGTAAATCAGTATTTTGCTTTTATGCTACATGCACATTGCCAACAGAAGTAAAGTCCGCCCCAAGTGGGAATACTTCTGAATCTAGGTAAAAAAGGCTGATTTTCTCTCCCCATACAAATGATGAGGTCTTTGAAATAATCTATATATATATATTTCGCGTCGTCCCGCACGCGGTCTGGCCTTCCGTCTGTCCCATTTCAAAACGTACCTACTTCACTGCGCCGCCACTGCGCCGCTCAGGCAGTGGCTCACTACGATCGCGCGGGCATCTTAGCGAAAAAATGTTGTCTACCCACAAGCATTGCAATGAAATTGTTAGTTATTTAGTAGAGCTAAACATCTCTTTATTTTCGTGATAAGCAATGAAGATGAACAAAAAGTTGAACCAAGCAACAACACTTTTGTGGGCCGAAGGCCCACCTTACCAGCCTTCCGCAGGAACTAGCTGATGAGCCGCCCGGAGGGCGGCGAACCACCACCTTACCAGCCTTCCGCAGGAACTAGCTGATGAGCCGCCCGGAGGGCGGCGCACCAGCTAGTTCCAAATAAATACATTTCCCAAATCTTTTCCATGCACTGTAATTTTAGTGAGCTATTCTGTTTTTTTGCACGTTGTTTTTAAATGTCGTTAGTTCTTTTGATTCTAGATACTTTCAAATGTCGTGCATTTAATTATGTGAGGCACACTGTGTTACTTTGTGTATTTAATGCACTAAACAAATACATGTGTGCCTTGCCTTGCTGTGTCATACTAAATCCACCCATCCATTGTATAACATGTAATTTGTTCCTTATGACAGATACATATTACGAGTACCGTAAATATGTTTGGACATTTTGAGTTAACCAACATGTCTCATGGGTCGTGTGGTTGCCCAATAACAATGTTGGTTTCTTTTTATGTAATGATAGATACATCATTAGTTGAAACCCACAAGTGATTTGCTTTGTTAATGTTAATAGAGAAACAATGACTACGACATAGTAGCGATGTTTGATTTCCTCACGTTGCTGACACCCACATCTCTCATTCATTATGAACACGACACGTGGTACACTGGCTGATGCTCAAACAACTTCCGCTGTTCTGGATTTCCGCAACGGGCAGATGGACAAGCCTACTCACGTGGTAAAAAAAAAAAAAGCAGGAAAAAAAATACCAAACATCATCTGCCATGTTGTGACATTCCTGTAATAGAAAATCATGCCACTTCAGAATGAATGACGCCTTCTGACCAAACCTACCACCAAACAAGTACGATACTTTCATTCCTGATGAAAGTGTCAGCTGAGTACGTCACATTTGAATTATGTGATGCACAAATGATTCATAATTGTTGCCAGTGTAATTTGCTGTACTGTTGGAAAGACACTTGCACAGAAACTACTAACATGTTGTTTGGCCGTAGTAAAGTACGCAGGTGAGGAAAATATTGCAATAATATGTGCATAAATTAACATGCAAGCATTTATTTGTGTGTGTAAAACCCGCAGGACACGTCAGGAGGTGAACAAAATCCTAAAGTTTTTAAGATGTACAATGGATATGTTCCTGGCATGGGTGATAAAGGCGAGAAGACGTTGTAGATATTTGTAACTAGAATTATGACAAAGCAGAGTCTAAGGCAGGCATGTCCAAAGTCCGGCCCGCGGGCCAAATCCGGCCCGCGGTCGAATTTCATCCGGCCCTCGGCCCCTGTCATAAAATCAGTGCCGTCTGGCCCGCAGGTTGGGCGCAATGGAACACGTGTTGCATTGACTGAGGTCTCGTAGACTGGTGAGTGATGTTTCATAGAGTACTGCTTCCCTCTAGTGGCTAAATGAGTAATAGCATTTAGACACTAGAGGGCATCACTCACGAGTTAACAAGACATCACTCCGTGTTTATATTGACTGATATGTCATATTTCAAATGATCCTTGCAGTTGTGGATATGTGTATTGCTTGTTCATTTCCCTGTTGTTCGAGTCAAAGGTTTTGTGACTATTGAAAAGTCATGGTGATACATTTTAGGTTTCAAATCAATCAATTTGCACTCAGGAGACTTCTGTTTAAGAAAAAGTCAAGTGAATAAGCAGTTGCATGTGATATACCTGTTTCAAATGAACCAAAAGAAATTCTTAAGATTGTTGAAATTAAAATAAAAATGGAAATGTGAAACAGACTGGCTTACTAAAATTTGTTGAACAATATTGTTGTTCAATGTAAAGAATGTCAGCCAAGGTCGGCCCCCCGACATTTTACCACATAAAATCTGGCCCCCTTGGCAAAAAGTTTGGACACCCCTGGTCTAAGGTATCTCAAAGTATAGTTATAGAATTCTGCAATTCAGTTGCATTTTGGAAATTCATTTGCAGGTCTCTGCAACTGAATTGCATATTTCTGCAGTCTGAAACTCCAATAAACGAATAGCAAATGTGATGTCATTTGTCGCGTTTGAGTTCTTTTGACTGGGGAAAACTGAATTTAAGAGCTTATTATATTGTTTCGACCATAGTCACAGTTAAGTTACAAAAACGTTGAATTATAATTACAACTATTTAAAATGAGATTACGTCGAGTCAAAAAGGGACGCCCTTAAAACAGGAAAGCTTTTAGTTGCATTAGGATATGACATAACGCAGCTCTAAATATTTCTATGAAGCATTTGAAACATTGAAATGAAATTTTGACCAAAGCCAAAATTATGAAGAGAATCAAATAAAAAATAATGTTCTATATTATCAAATGCTTTATAAAAGTTTAAAAAGAACTTATACTTAATTCCTCTGATTCAAGATATTCAGAGTAACCCATTAGGTCAAGTATTAGTCTTTTATTAGCCCTAATATGTCGAATAGAAAGTTTGAGTTTCTCTTGTCATTTATCCAAGATTACGGTTGACACACCTTTTTTTAATTGACATAGTATTCATTTTTACAGTGCAACAACATTTTTGTCAATATTAACATGAATGAGAACAAAAAATAGAAGAAATATATAAATACAAACAATACAATACAATACAATACAATACATGCTGATTTCTATAGTGCTTTCACAACAGCGACAGCTGTAACAAAGCGCTTTACAAAACAGTTAACATAAGGTAAAATAATAAACACAACACATAACATAAAACACAGACAGTCGTGCAGTCCTAACCACTTTTCCGTCCCACGCTTTGTTGTTTGAAGCGGTTTGAGATCAGATATATTAGTTCAATTCCATAATTTTACATAGTATATTGAATTAAAAAAATGACAGACTGACCCTGAACTGCAAAGCAACAATCAACATCAATCAAAAAACAACAACCTTAAAACAGAGTAAATTTAAATGATTGCTATACAGGTGCCTGGAAAGGGAGGAGCAAATCATGTGACGACACAGGCCATTGTCTCCGTTCTCTCATATGTTGTCTTCAATTACAGTTTGAAATTAGACTACACTAAACTTTGACGTACTCTAACTTCAATCCATTTTCTTTTTAATTAAAAATGTTGTTTGGATACAGCACTTAAATATAAAAAGGCTAATATGTAATATATATTTTCTAATTCGAACAAATTGAAGATTGCTCAGTTACAGGTTAATTCTGCCCAACTACCGTAAATTGTGTAAACACCGCGATGTCATTGAACGTCGCTCGTTGCGGCAGCAGGTTTCGCAGGGAGGGAAGAGAATTAACGTTTCAGCCTGGCCCGATACAAAGATTATTACCTTTATTCCGTTTACAGGGCTTGTGTTAGCATCCCACAGTTTTAAGATGCTGCAGTCCGTTTCCAGTTGTTCTTGCGTGCGACTGATCCAGAACCACAAATCGACGTCGTATTTTGTGGTTCTGGTGCTGAGCTACATCCTTTATCTGATATTGGGGGCTGTCGTCTTTTCGTCCGTCGAGCTACCTTATGAAGCTGCCTTGCGCCAGGACTTGATGACTACGAAAAAACAGTTCCTGCGGGACAACGAGTGCATCACCGAGGAGAGTCTGGAGCGCTTTCTCAAGGAAGCGCTAGACGCGAGCAATTACGGCGTCTCCATCCTCAACAACACCGCTACTAACTGGAACTGGGACTTCACTTCTGCACTCTTTTTCGCCAGCACGGTGCTCTCCACCACAGGTGAGATAGCTCCGACACAGAGCATCGGACGGCGACTTCGTGCAAATGTGTTATTTTTATTTGTATTTTTAATTTATTTCTGTTTATCTGGTTTCATAGCCATATGGCACACAGATCACGATTTCCCGTACCTTTACAAAATAACCTGATGTCACTTCTGGCCAATCAGACGCACCATTAATTTTAATGCCATATTTCATTCATTTGTGTATAATAATAGTTATTAGGCGTGCCATCCGTCTAGGCCTCATTAGCCTCACAAAAAACAGGCTTTGGCATATTTCAATGACTTTTGTGTAACCACGTGTTGGCTTATCAGTTATTGCTGATATAATTATCCTTGTATTACACCAGCACACAATGTTAGATACTGCACGCCAGGTGCACTTGATGATCCGTTTCCCTAAGCATAGTTGCAGAGCATTACAACAAGTATCTGGGAATTGATCTGCATTTTCTCTTTTGAAAGTGTGTGTGTGTGTTGTATTTTGTGTGATATTTATATTTTTCCAAGAGCCAAGTATGGCAGCGAGTGCTGTCCCTCAGTGTGTATGCTGGAACTCACGTCTCACATGTACAAGTCTGATATTTTTATTTTATTCTTTTTTTATGTTGCAAGGTGTTGAAGTGTTTTTTCCAGATCCTACACTGTTCCCCCATGGGAGCATGGTTCGAAATTCAATGAGAATAAAAGCGAAACCAATGTGATCAACTTAATAATTAACATTGAAGAATTCCTTTCAGGAAATCCACCAAACTTTTTTTCCTTTGGAAAATCATCTCTCTTTACTTAGTCAAATGATGGCATTTGTTAAAGTAAACCCTGTCTACAAATGTTGATGTTTTTTTTTTTGTCTTGCAGGCAGTAGGACAGTTTTGCACATTGCCATTTAATATTATCTTTAAAAAAGTGTATGCATATGCATTGAGACTACCTGAAGGAACTTTAGCCTGACAACATGGCAGCAGGAGTTATCTCGGACGTTTCAACATGCATACCGCACGTAGGTTGTGTTTAAGTCCTCAACGATACGGTGTGTTTGCTGGCAAAACACGCCCATCTAGCAGAGACTATCCATCAAATAGGTATGACATTACATAACGGGCACGGTGTTGTTTGGAGATTAAACATTCAGCAGAACACGTGTGCCTGTAAAAAATACACTGTATCACAAACAAATCCAATTTCCTGATAATTAGCTCATTCTTGCAAGTGGGCCAAGGTAACACACGCTAAGGCAAGGTTAACTTAGATAGTGTGAAGTGTTGTGAATCTTATACCGCTGGAGCATAATAAGTGATGGGTGACGCTTTCTTCAGTTTTTGATTTAAAAACATGATTTGCTATCTTAGGGTACATGCAGTTGTCATTCAACTGCTTGTTCATGTAGGCCCATTTACACAATAATCCTTTTGGAGGCGAAACAGGTCTTTCAAGGCGAGTCTCGGAAAATGATGGTGGTTGTATTTTTTTATTTTCAGTGTTGAAAATGGTCTTTAAAATATGTTCAGCATGGGAATGTGCAAGTACTGTACTGTAAATCATCATCAAAGCTATAATAGTGAAACACATTGCTCATGGTAGTATTACATAGGACACACTCAGTCCTGGGGTCTAAATTGTCTACAGGTATGAAACTGTGAATGGTTGTCTATGTCAGGAGTCTGCAACTTGCAACCGCGCCCAGACACTCACGTGCAGATTTGCATTAAGCTCCACAAGATACATTACACAGAAACGACAATCTGTACATGTTTTGAAAAAAAAAAAAAGACAGAAAAAGTTGGGTGAACTCAAAATTTCAAGTCAACAAACTTTGATAACATTTCAAGTTGGGCAATTCAACAAAATATTTTAAGTTTTGCTGTTGTGAAAATTGGCTTTTCCTCGTTTCGCAACAAAGCAATAAGAGTTTATGGAAATGTTATCGCTTGTGTTGCCCTCTCCCCTCCCCCAAACGCCTCAACTTAATGATATCAAGTCAAACAACTTAGCAAATTGTTTTGGGGCATATGACCTGCTTTGTTTGTTGTGCTAACTAACGTATTTGCCATGTCAATAATTAGTATTTTTCTTGCTTTTGTCTTCAGGCTATGGTCACACAGCACCACTGTCAAAGGGTGGCAAGGCTTTCTGCATCATCTACTCTGCGTTCGGCATCCCGTTCACCCTCCTCTTCTTCACTGCCGTGGTGCAAAGGATCATGATTTACAGCACAAGGAAGCCCATTTTGTACATCCACACACGCTGGGGTCTGTCCGAACCTCTGGTGGCCATCGTCCACTCATGTGTTCTCGCCTCTTTGGCCATCTCGTGCTTCTTCCTCATCCCCGCGGCCATCTTCTCCTCACTGGAGGACAACTGGAACTACCTGGAGTCTTTCTACTTCTGCTTCATCTCGCTTAGCACCATTGGATTGGGAGATTACGTGCCAGGAGAGGCGGATAACCAGAGGTTCAGGGAGTTCTACAAGTTGGCAATCACTTGTGAGTAATAGGCTAACATTGCAACAATAAGTGATCCAAAATCCGATTTATTTTTAGCTACTTGTACTTGTGGTTATACGCCCACTGGCCCTTTCATTAGGTACACCCGCACGTTCTAAAGAGATCTAAATTCTTCCTTTATAATTTTATAATTGATAAATTGGCACATTTAACAAGAGGTTGAGCATTGTAAGTGTAGTTTGCAGTTGAATACAACCAAACTATCATGTTGATATCCTATATTTAATATATCGTTAAATGACTACCACTGTCATTCTCCTGTCAATTAAGACTGAGCATTATCATCCCTTGGTTTGATTCAGCTCTTGCATTAGATTGTATTGGTGTACTACTACTGGCACCGACGAGCACTTGTCTACAGTGTGGTGTCAAAACAAGGTCAACACACAACTCATAATAATAACACATACATCCTGTTACGAGAAAAAGGAAGTTACTTTTGGTACTGGGACAATTCTCACTTCCTTTGAGCCATAAATCGAATCTATTTCATTAGTCTATTTCTGACGGTATACATTTCTTTTAAGTATCGGAATCAGATTCCAACCACAGAAACGAAGTGATTTCTGATTAAAAAAAAGTTTCAACACAGGACACATTTTAACCCAGAAAATGTTTACATGAGTCATTTTTGTTACGGCAGCAATTAAACATTCATTATGTTATGCATCAACATTTTGATTACATTTAATGATCATTTTTCATTATAACCGGATAGTGAGCCGCGTAGGATCCATTTCCACTGATATTACAAGTATGTCGAAGTACACTATAAAGTGCTATCTTTTTGCAAAAGATAAGTAGCACAGCAAGGTATACAGTATCGATCACCCTTCAATACCCCTTTGAAAATTCAACCTCCATCAAAGGTAAGATAGGAAAGCAATGAGAGTACGCCAGTGTGTGTGACATTAGTGTGCGTCATTCAGTCATTCAGCTTGCAGGCTGCACAACAGCAACTGTTTAAATTGATGTATGTTGTGACGTTGGAGCCATGCGTCATAGGTGTGGTGTATTTATAGAGCAGACTTCACAACCGGGCTGTAATCAAGTAGATTTGGCCTCTTCCTAATGTTAGTTGTTTTGATTTACAACACTATGTAAAGATCTTGTGCTCCAGTTATTAGAATATTTATTCTTATTTTCCCGCCTAGCTTTTCTGGTACTAAAACGCCACAAAATAATACATCACGTGCATTGTGTAGAAACACTGCCCCCTGTGTCTGAATTTGTAAACAACAGCCTTTGTGATCATTCTTTATGGAATGAAATTCACACTAAGAGATGAGGGTTGTTGTTTTTTTATGGGACTTACATTGAGTCCTTTTTCTGGCCTCTGTTTTTAGTTTACTTGATCCTGGGTCTGATCGTCATGTTGGTGGTCCTGGAGACTTTCTGCGAGCTGCAGCAGCTGAAGAAGCTGAGGAAAATGTTCTACCTGAAAAAGGAGAAGACGCGGGACCGCCTTGCCATCTTGGAGCACGACCACCTGGCCTTCACCTGCGCGTCAGATAGAATACATGACAACGACAAGGACAACATGTTCATTAGGGCCTCAAATCTGTCCTCTCGTAGTGACGACTTCATGATTCAGTAGTGTTAGACCGAGACAATTATAAGAAATCACAAATCTCCGATGTACTGTAGTTGTAGCTCGTGGGAGCAAAGGTTCATTATGAGATGCCCGTTGAGTACCGGTATATGCTAAAACATTCTAGGAAGTCATCTTGTAATTGAGCTAAAATTTAAGGCTTTTTAGAAAGGAGAATTTCTGAATAGTTTGTCAAAAATAGTTGACAAACTATTGACTGTTGATATTGCTTCAAGGTGTACAGTTGTGGGCCTTTTAGAATTAAGACCCACATCACTGATTTCAGAACAGGCTTGGTGATTATACAGGTTGATCACTGACAGTTGTTCTGTAAGTATTGGCATCTATGCTGCTCTGGTTGTCTTGCTGATTGGAAGAGGTTTCATGAGGCAATGTGTCATAGTGTAAATGGTGCTGGCGTTAATGTCCTAATAGTTTAGCTGTATTTTTTTATTTGGCAAATTGGCTTTGAGAAACTGACATCGGTTCTCTGTCTGTGCTACTTTATCTTTAATGAAGATGTAACGTTTCCTGCTCATTCCAGTTCTTGCGATTATTTGTGTTGTTACACACTTTAATTAAATGTTTTGTCTGATATGATGTGTTTAATGCGTACACAATTTCGGAGAAAGGGGAATCGAGATTTACCTTTAAGTGGAAGGGAGACAGTTTGCACATGTAGAGGAACCGGTCAATATGGTACATGTGTTTGTAAATATCTCAGCTGCATTGTGAAATATGTTGAACAGGTTGCAGCCTTAACCTTAGTCAGCTTGTAACTGGACTAAAAAAAAAAACATGCCACCAAAACCAACCGAGTTTCGATGACAAAACACTTCTAAGTGTATTTTTTGAATGCATTCCCAGCCGGAAATAAATTGCTCTGGCAAATATATTGATATTTAAATCCATGTTTTGATCATGCCTTTTGCTACAAGTTAACATGCTAATCGCAGGATATATTGTATTGTGTATGATGTTCTTTACCACTCAGCTCACGAAGCTCGGCAGGGTCATGTTGATTGTCAAGTGTATGTGATAGCGATGATTATTACCAATGTCTTTGATATATTTGAGGAAATTTCATGTGTTTGCGAACTGTTTTTATATGTCTGCTGGAGGGGGAACTAGACCTTAAATGTTGTTTTATGAAAGGCGCTTACAAATGTGATGTATTATTATTATTATTATTTCATTATTGCTGTAAGATATGTCACTGTTCAGTGGTTGCCTTGAGTGAATACATTTGTCATCATGATTGCAAATGGAATTAATTCACTGATTTTGACAACACAAGTCAGCAGCAAATGCGGATTCATGTCCATAATGCGCGTTGGAACCATTTTTTTCTAAGGAAAGAAATGACTTGATTGATATTTGTGTCACTAAAATAAAGTGCTGTTTGGTTTGTAATTGTTTGTTTGTGTGTTTTAAAAAATATATATTTCATAACCATCTTGAGCTGTAATTAAAAGCGAAAAGGGAATGGTTAAATTGCTGCTAGGGATGAAACTGAAAATGCTAGGTTCGGGACCGAACCGAATAGTGTTTTAGGATTCCAAAACGCAGGCTCAGACAAAGCGTGATTACAAAAATATTAAAGTAAATCGCACAGATAAAGTATAAACTGAAATCGCTGCTCACAAAGTGCCATGAAAAACAACGCAAAAACAAAAAACGCTTGCAAAGGGCCAGGTACTAAAGTTGACCAAGAATACACAAATGAAATTACAAGAGTCCCAAAACATGATACCGAAATGAAGAACAAATAACTTGATGATGAAAATACTTATAAAACAAGGAACCGTGACAACAAGAGTGACTGTGAACATGATCGAGGGGTCTAGAAAACAATACTTGAAGCAATACAGCAAGCAAGGTTGATAGCAGAAGTCAGAGTTCTTAACTACAAAGCCAGGGTGATGAGGAAGCGAAGCACAGGTGCTGCAGAGAAATACCCTTCACTCCAGCTGGATTTGGATTCCAATGACAGAAAATGACTTAATGAAATACTGTAAGGTCAGGTTAAAAAGTAATGACTGCACTTAACAGCATGCCTTTAGCAACCTTTTTAAAAATATGATGGCACTTGAATACATTATTCTGTTTTAGTCATTTCTTGAAAACACTTTTTTTCTTTGTTGAGCAGCTTCTTTAGTTGCATTCCAAAAGGGAATTACATTTCGAGCTGAACAAGAGGCTAAAACTTTTCATAAAGAGAGACTTTTTTTTCCCCGCCAGGTAAGCTTACACATTAGGTGTTGAAAGACAGGTGTGTTTGTAACCAAATGATCATGACCCAAATCGCTCAAATTTGCAAGATCTGTTGAAATACAACTCCACTATTAATTTTTGATGTTCTGATGTGTATTTCTATGTTGTGTTGTACGGCCTCGGGTGACGGGACTCACCTCATCCAAAAAAGAAAAAAGATGCAAAAAAAGAAAAAAGATGCAGTACTTTTGCGCCTTTGTTTCATTTGAAATATCGGTGGTGCAATTACAGGCCTCCCTCGCTGCACAGCGGCTGAAGTTAAATGACTAATGATTAGCCTTTGGCAAAATATTTATTGCACATCATGAGAACACAACTACCCGAGGATGCACACTAATTGGAAATAACTGTGTGCAACTTTCAGACGCAGCAGTTCATAAAATAAAGGGCGCCTGTTCATTTGCATAATGCAGTCATAAGAAATGATATTCTCATTAGAAGATTTGTTTGGTAGGACAGAATATGCAGGAATTATTTATTATTGATGAAATGACATTATAGCATACGTATTAAATAAGGAGCAGAAACACGCTGCGGCTGCCTCTAGGTGGCGACAGTCTCTCCTGCATGTTAAAAGTGCCACAATCCATGTTTACATTTCATGAATAATCCAGCCATCCGTTTTTAACACTGTTTTTTCCCGACGAGGGTCGCAGGGATTGCTGGAGCCTATCCCAGATGACTTTGGGAATGTTACAACCTGAACTGCTCGCCAGACAAATAAAGACAGACAACCATTTACATCTGGGCGGCCCGGTAGTCCAGTGGTTAGCACGTCGGCTTCACAGTGCAGAGGTACCGGGTTCGATTCCAGCTCCGGCCTCCCTGTGTGGAGTTTGCATGTTCTCCCCGGGCCTGCGTGGGTTTTCTCCGGGTGCTCCGGTTTCCTCCCACATTCCAAAAATATGCATGGCAGGCTGATTGAACACTCTAAATTGTCCCTAGGTGTGAGTGTGAGCGTGGATGGTTGTTCGTCTATGTTTGCCCTGCGATTGGCTGGCAACCGATTCAGGGTGTCCCCCGCCTACTGCCCGGAGACGGCTGGGATGGGCTCCAGCACCCCCCGCGACCCTAGTGAGGATCAAGCGGTACGGAAGATGAATGAATGAATGAACCATTTACATCTACGATCACGCCGTCACTGAGTGGGAAGCAATCGCACGCAAGTCAGGCGAGTGTTCCACTACTCCATCAGTGACTCATAAATAACTATAATAATAATAATGTCAAGTAAAACGCTGCTTTGGGATTTCCAATCGTATCCCACACACCCTCTCAATTTTAAAGTGTTGAGAATGATAACATTAGAATATCAGGCGCATCATTTCAACCTTCCAACTAAAACTGTGCATTCCATTTTTTTAAGATATTTTTTTTTGATGCAGCTCGTCTATTTCTTGTTGACAGCCATGATGGTATGTGCAGTTAGTATACCCCCCCCCCCCCCCCCACCCACCGCGCTTTTTAAATCCCCCAAAACTTGAAAATAATCAAGTCACTGTAGCTGTATGCCACATGAAGCAGAACTCAAACTGGCCCCTGAAGGCTTGCCTATATTGTACGTGCTAGGCTGAAACGAACCCTCTGCTGCTTTCGGTCATGAATATTGCTGTTTGATCTCTGTGCCTCTTTTATATGCACTCAGAGAACCACCTGAGTGAGCATTCACTGTGAACATAAAAAGAATTCACTTCATAGATCTTTTACGCATTTTTTTTCTCTGAAAGGCAAACTTAAAATCAGTGATGTTCCAGTGGGAACTTTTACACAATAATATAAGATTCAGTATGTTCTCCAAGAGTGTTGCGTGTATCAGCCAGGTGGTTACATGATGCCCACACAAGCAGTGTTAACTCCTGAGGCTTAGAGGTCACCTAGGCTATGGCATAGACCCTGAAGGCTGCTATAATAATTAGGGATGCTGAAGCAACTTTATTTATATTCAATCACACACTCTGGGATGATAGAAATACAAAAGGGGGCCCAAGCGAAATTGTTGACACTGCCAGCACTCTCATTCCTCTGCCGTTGCAGCTAAAAAAAGCAAAACAAAGCATGATGTAATATGCTACAATTAAGAGAGTGTTGATGCACGTGGGATTATGTAAATGCTTAATGGATTCATGAATTCATGAATTGGGCCACATGAAAGGTCTGACCCCTCAGATTTGAGTTTGACATTAGTGATACTAGTTACTTGTTCCGCTTATAACCGCACTGCTTCATTAAGTGATTTTAAGAAGAAATGATAGGCTGTACACAATCAGGAGTTTGGAGGCGATCGTTGGTCAGCAAATTAAAAAAAACTTTAACTGATTGCAGGGCGGCCCAGTGGACCAGTGGTTAGTGCGTCGACCTCACAGTGCAGAGATGGAGGGTTCTGGCCTTCCTGTGTGGAGTTTGCATGTACTCCCTGTGCCTGCTTGGGTTTTCTCCGGGTACTCCGGTTTCCTCCCACATTACAAAAACATGCATGGCAGGCTGATTGAACACTCTAAATTGTCCTTAGGTGTGAGTGTGAGCGCGAATGGTTGTTCGTCTCTGTGTGCCCTGCGATTGGCTCGCAACTAGTTGAGGGTGCACCACCGCCTACAGCCCGAAGACAGCTGGGAGAGTCTCCAGCACACCCTCGACCCTCGTGAGGATAAGCGGATCAGAAAATGGATGGATGTATAACAATTGCTGATTAGATCAGAACGATGTACCATTCCATCCCATCTATTTAAACAAGCTGTTTATTTACTGTACAGTCAACCACACTATTTGTGGGGGATTGGGACCGAAGTGGCCCACAAATAGCCACATTTTGCATGGAACTGATGCTCATTAAAATACAAAAAATTATAATGAAACCCTAAAAATTCTCCCCAAAACACTGATAAGCATTCAATGCATGTCACATAGGATGGAAAAATCTGACATCGCCCTGCTCTACATAATAAAAGATCCGAAACTATTTTCAAATATTGGGGGAAAATGTAGAAATAAAGATGCCTCTTTCAAAAAAAAAGAAGAAAATAATCAACTCTGCCTTCCCTCGCCACTAGCCTATATTCCTTTGCGGGCAATGACTACACAAGTTGCACGACTGTTATGACTGCAATACATGAAATAATATGCATGTATGTGGAAAATTAAAAATATGTTGTCTTTAGTAAATTTATCATATATGCAGGGACAAACATACACCAAGACAGTGGCCCAGTTAGTTTTCAGTTGAATGTGTAAATGTTAGACAAACTGACAGGGCCGGAGGGATGGAGAGAAAGTAGAGAGGGGAGGGTGGATGGTGATTGGCTACTGCAGACATACTGTAGGCGGTTGTCTCTCTCCGCAACACTCTACAACATCGACACCGTGAGAATATTATAATGGCTCATAGCCGGTCACATTTGATTATCAAGAGCACATCCAGCACTCTCCGTCATGCTGGGACTGATGGACAAACTCCAGAAAAATAAAAATAAAAATCAACAAATGGTTCTTTTCCGACTTCTCCCAATTAAGACAATGATGTATGATGTAGAATGTAAAAAGTTAATCATATTACAATGCAGTAGTATTGCATTGTATGCATTTAATCTGAACCATTCTTCTTCTTTCCACTTTCTCCTCCTCACCAAGTGCTTATGTCCCACGAGCTGTCAAAAAGTATTTGCTAATAAATATTCAAGACGAAGCAAATCGACTTGTCTCAAGAAGCAAATGTTAGACAACCTGAAGGGCACCGAAGTTAAGCTCCGTGCCACCACAGGGCCAATTAAACCTTTTGAGGAAAGCTGGGAAATAAATGGACCTGGAGACATTTCTAAAAGGAAAAGAGCATTTTGTCTCAAGCACTAAAAGACAAAGTATTTTGCCCTTTCAAATAAGGACCGGATTAGATTGTCACTGTTACATTCGTGCAATGAAACATTTGCCGTTGTAGAACAACACTCACGCTGAGATGTGTTCCATGAATCTCAATGGAGGGTTGGCATGTCCTGTACCGAGAAATGCACTTAAAGTGCATATCCAGATCAAAAGTCGCACTTAACAATGTAACTATTCCCCCTGTCCAAGAATGCAAATTGTAGTCACATTTGTCATGAAGCCTGCTTAAATTGCAGTGCCAGCCATTTTCTGAATCTTATTTACCCTACCACGTCAATTGAAAACAAAAACTTCATAAAGATCATGAACGGCGGTTCAGTCCTGTCCGTAACCACATAGTTAGCTCATCCCTCAAGTCCAGCAGACAAAACCTTTTACTCTCATTTTGTGAGATGTATTCTGTTGCTGCTACAGCGCTCGACCTGCCATACCCACAAGATTTGGGGGGAGTATTAATAACGGTGTGACCAAGGAAGGGCTGAATGAATGCAGGCTTCTAATCTTTAACTGTCAGCAAAACTAAAATTGGTATGTCTAAGAATGGAAATGAGGCCAGTAAAGAAGATAAGACGGCAGTCGATACTCCCCACTGAGGCACTTTGCCGAGTCCACCACACACCATCTCATCAGCAAGCCTCCTCATCCATGGAGATGATGCTTGTGTCTCCCCAGCTGTGTGTCAACCTTACCAATAATGGCAGCTGAATAACAAACACAGCCTCAAGAAATCTCACAAGCTCTTGGGACCCCACTCGCCCCAAATGACGAAGCTTCTTCGTGACAAAACAGACCAAAACATAATAGGGATGCTCATATCGGCTTCTGCAAATGTCAGGAGTTAAACACCACGAGAAGTCAAATGTGCACAATGCATGAGCCCTTAAGCACACGGCATACTGTATGCAATGGGATATTTTTAGTGGCTCCCAGTACCACTACCCCTCCCGCATCAACCAATGAGCAGCAGCTTGTCACACTGTTTCCATGCTGAGAGACGTTGAAATATTGATGTGGAGAAGAGCGAGATCGTACATTAAGTTGTGCTAAACCGGATGCCAGAGGATTAGCAAAACTAGTATCCCGGTTTTCGTTTTTATTCTCCGACAAGAACACACGTGCGACTTTTTGAGTTTGCATCAAGAAGAGCTTGTGAAGATATGAAATCTTAATTTTTGTTAAATCTTGATAATTGCACAATTTAAGCCATTAACCTGTTATTAAAATCACCACATTCTGTAAGCTTCTTGAAAAATCACAAATGTATGCTCAGCCATAATTCTGCATCATTCAATCGGTAGGACAACTAATATGAATTTGCTAAGGGGTGGTTATCATTGCTCCAACATGAAATCTACCAAGCAACAAGTGGTCTTGCAAATGTCTGCTCGAAGCTGATCTGATCACTTATGTAGTTTTATAAAGAATCAAAAAATGATTTGTGTGCTGTCTGTGCAGATTTACAATACAGCAGGCAGTAAAACAGAGAACTGCAAATCCCCTGGTCGAGTGTTTTATGTCATATTTCTTTGTCATAGAAAACCAACACTGGACTCCAGTTACAAAGACCAACGATAGATGCGCTTGGCTAAAATTGGTCCAATTTTTAATATTCTCTCCTATGAGATGTGCTAAATGATTTTTTTTATCCTCAGAGCTAATAGCTGTAAAAGTTAACAGCTAAAGAGCTCATTTATTTTATCATTATTTATTTTGGTCTGATGGTGAAAATTTTACCACCCACTCCACATTCATGCCCCCAAGTATGACAATGTGTATCTAATAGATTCTGAATTGCAAAAACATACTGTGCCTGTCTGAACATTGTAAAGAGGAGAAAGCTCATTTGTAAAGTGCGAGAGCTGTAAAGTGGCATTACAAGTTTGTCATTTAAATTCATCTTAAATTTTTAGGTTCGTAATTTTCTACTTAGTATGAATATATTGACTTGCATTGTCATCCTAAGAACTATGCTGCCTTTTGTTTCACATAAATGAAACAAGGAATATAGTAGAAGTTATCCGTTTGAATTAGGAACATATTATCATGATGAATGGTAAAAATTCAACACAACAACAAATCCAGGAAGACGGCAGTTCCAAGATTCCAAATATGCATAAAAACTTCACATTTAGTTTCTGTGAATGCATTTTTGCTTTGTTATTCTTGTTCATCGTCAAATGTCTTGTAGGCGTTTGCAATAACATATCCAAACGTTGCCAGGGGAGTAAAACAGGCAACAAATCATGCTACATTTTAAGTTGTTTAAATAAATAAATACTGTATATGGGCAGGGCGGCCCGATAGTCCAGTGGTTAGCACGTCGGCTTCACAGTGCAGAGGTACCGGGTTCGATTCCAGCTCCGGCCTCCCTGTGTGGAGTTTGCATGTTCTCCCCGGGCCTGCGTGGGTTTTCTCCGGGTGCTCCGGTTTCCTCCCACATTCCAAAAACATGCGTGGCAGGCTGATTGAACACTCTAAATTGTCCCTAGGTGTGAGTGTGAGTGCGTATGGTTGTTCGTTTCTGTGTGCCCTGCGATTGGCTGGCAACCGATTCAGGGTGTCCCCCGCCTACTGCCCGAAGACAGCTGGGATAGGCTCCAGCACCCCCCGCGACCCTAGTGAGGAATAAGCGGCTCGGAAGATGAATGAAAGGAATGAATGTATATGGGCACTTATGTACACTAGAAACAATAAATGGGACAAACATAAGCATCATTGAGTAAGATCCATCAAAAGAGCTGTATGAGATGTTTATTTATTGATTATTTTATTTTTTAGATGGATAAAAAATGTATTCGTTTTAACATCACTTCTCCAGGGTGGACTCACAACTCCTCCACGCCTCCCCTTGCATCATGTCGTCTGTAGATGGCGCTGTTGCAGTGCTCACGTCGGTTGACAGCGATCATGGTAGAAAGACTGCTCTGTCGAAAAGTGGTCAGGGAGGCATACGTTTGCGGGTGTAACAAGCTGCAGCATGTTACTTCTCCACGGTTGACCGGGACAGCCCCGTGCAGTGGCCCCGAAGATGTACGGGGATGGAGAGGCCACCGTGTGGGACCGGGTCGGGCGGCCCCACCTGGACTGTATGTGCTACCTTGGACCTCCGACTACCTTGATGCCTATGTAAGCAAATTCGTTTACCTTCTTGAACGTGCTCGGCGCTCGCTTCAAAGGCTGCGGTCGGATGGACCTGTTGAACGCGAGATATTTGTGAGGCGCAGGAGGATGCAACTTTAAATTGTTATTTTTTTTAATCATAAAAGTTTAAGTAACATAATAGAGAACTATACAATTCTATCTCAAACGTTTGTTATTTGATCTCAACTGGATTATATGGCCACAGTGTCATTATTTTCCACCTCAAAAAGTAATTGATTCATTTTGCATTAAACTGGGATTAGTTGCATTTTACCTTCAGACTTGAGCATGTTTTTATTTTAATGGATTGCTGTGTCTGTCCTACATAGACCAATCATATCTACAGTACTGTTTTTCTATTTTGTAATGTTGCATAACAACAAGGGACTCACTGCTTTTGTGAAATAAAGTATATGATGCTTTGGTGCAATACTGTGTTCATTTTACAGTAATGCCACCTGCTGGAAAGAAAACGAAATCTCGCTTCTGCATAAAAGCCAATTACATACACGAGCTACTGTGTGCAGTCTGAACTGACTAACCTTCATTATGTATGCTCATGTAGCCCGGAGCCGTCACTAATATTTTATATGCCACACTACAAATCTCTTATGATTGATTCTTACTCTCCTATAAGCCTCGAAAAGGAGTTGCATAGCCATAGTAGGTCGATATAATGCTTGCAACACCAGTCACTAGCAATTAATGTCTTTCACACAATAGCTGAGCCCAGGCAGGACCAGTGAAGGATGATGATTTCTGCACTGTACATGAGAAGAGATGCGGAGGCTTTTTTTTTTTTGCGTAACATACAAAACGAAGCTTCCCTCTTGTCACTGGAGACAGATATTATCTTGTCAAGAACCAGTCCAAACATACAGTAACCCTTCCCCTTTTTCACTTTGTCCCTCACCATCACCGAAAACCACCTCCACCCTTTTGCTCACTTCTCTTCCCAGCGGGATGCGCAAGTCGCCCGAAGTGAGCCCCAGAAGGCTTTCGGACATCAGTCCTCAGCTCAGACAGCTCAAGTATCTTGTGGTGGACGAGGCCATCAAAGAGGACCTCAAGTCTTCCCGCTCAGTGGAGGACATCAACAGTGCATCCATAGAGGAGCGAATACTGCGGATCACTGGATACTATGGCTACCAGCCTTGGAGTGCCAGCTACAAGAGTGAGTCCGATAGTGTTGTAACATTGCATGAGCACGGAGTGGTTGATATATGGCGTTGGAGGAACATGAAGCACCGTAGTTTGAGAAATCAGGGAGGTGACGTTTACAGACTGAAAAAAGTTCCTGTTGAGCTAACTCTATTTTTACTTCCTCAAGTAGTCAGGCCGTTTCCACGATGGTGTAAAGTTATTGTTTCATTCTTCAGAATCAGTTTTATATCTTCACACATTTGTTTTGTGTCTGCTGGATTTATTATGTTCTAAATGCGCACCACCGTCAAAGCGTCTTGTTCCCGTGACAACTGACACATGGCGTGTCGTGCTTACTGGCTTCAACTGTGGCCGCAGCCCCAATTAACTTTTGTTTCTTTTTTTTTGCCCTTTGTTTATCTGCACTACCCATCTCCTTTTGTCTTTTAATCATCTTTGTTTGCGATTGCAAATGTCCTCTACTTTTCTTTTTTATCCAGAAAAATAATGTCCGCCGTATGAATGAGCCAATCACATCCAATAGACGCATGGATCAGTTCTTGCTTGCGATTTAACAACCTTGTTTACTCTGTGGAAACATTACTGCAAAACACAATTTTGCCTTCCACCTTTTTTTGGTTTATTATTGCGCTAATGCTAATACGCTTATTAGGATTTTGTTCGTTCCAATAGACGCATGGATCAGTTCACATCGGGGGAGGCGGCATCGCTCATTCCCCCCCCGACACAATGCAGTGACCCAGTTTTGTGTTGCCCGCCGCTGCGAGGGTCAACCGCGGCAACATTACATTTTTGAAAATGATAATTAAAAAAGGCGGCCCGGTAGCCCAGTGGTTAGCACGTCGGCTTCAGAGTGCAGAGGTACCGGGTTCGATTCCAGCTCCGCTCTCCCTGTGTGGAGTTTACATGTTCTCCCTGGGCCTGCGTGGGTTTTCTCCGGGTGCTCCGGTTTCCTCCCATATTCCTCCCATAAACGCAGCTTTTGTCTTCTCCCTTATTTTTAATCTTGACATCACTTCAAGAGATTTGCATCATTTTGGGAGGGCCATTTAGCACAGAACCTCTTTGGGTCTGGCTCAGTGTTGTGCTTGCGATTTAACAACCTTGTTTACTCTGTGGAAACATTACTGCAAAACACAATTTTGCCTTCCACCTTTTTTTGGTTTATTATTGCGCTAATGCTAATACGCTTATTAGGATTTTGTTCGTTCCAATAGACGCATGGATCAGTTCACATCGGGGGAGGCGGCATCGCTCATTCCCCCCCCGTCACAATGCAGTGACCCAGTTTTGTGTTGCCCGCCGCTGCGAGGGTCAACCGCGGCAACATTACATTTTTGAAAATGATAATTAAAAAAGGCGGCCCGGTAGCCCAGTGGTTAGCACGTCGGCTTCAGAGTGCAGAGGTACCGGGTTCGATTCCAGCTCCGCTCTCCCTGTGTGGAGTTTACATGTTCTCCCTGGGCCTGCGTGGGTTTTCTCCGGGTGCTCCGGTTTCCTCCCATATTCCAAAAATATGCATGGCAGGCTGATTGAACACTCTGAATTGTCCCAAGGTGTGAGTGTGAGCGTGGATGGTTGTTCGTCTCTGTGTGCCCTGCGATTGGTTGGCAACCGATTCAGGGTGTCCCCCGCCTACTGCCCGGAGACAGCTGGGATAGGCTCCAGCAGCCCCCGCGACCCTAGTGAGGATCAAGCGGTTAGGAAGATGAATGAATGAATGAATGAATAATTTAAAAAAAAGTTTGACCTCAAGAGGGCCTTCTAGGTGTCATTCGTTAGACTTCTATCAGCACTACTTGGACAAAAGTGGCACGAATTGCTGAAAATGAGTCACGAGTCAGCGTTTCTGTGCAACTAGTACAAAAAAGTGTATAACTCATGTGGTTGACTATCCAACTAGTGCTGACACAGGTGGGTTTTCTCCGGGTACTTCAGTTTCCTCCCACATTCCAAAAACACGCATAGGCTGATTGAACACTCTAAATTGTCCCGTGGTGTGAGTGTGAGCGTGGATGGTTGTTCGTCTCTGTGTGCCCTGCGATTGGCTGGCAACCGGTTCAGGGTGTCCCCTGCCTACGGCCTGGCTGGCATAGGCTCCAGCAGCCCTCTTGTGACGCTAGTGAGGATAAAGTGGATTAGAAAATTAATTGATGGATGGATGGAATAAATGCTCAAATGGCTTGCCATATCCATGGGTTTACAAAAGCCACCAACCTTACGTCATCTACAATAACCAAACTGCCTATATGCTTCTAATGAAATTACTGCAGCCATGAATAATTGAGTGGCGTATTAATACCTTTGTTCAGATAATGAATGTTGACTGAATCGCAGCTGACGTTGCGATCTACAACTAGACTAATGAGGTCCCATTTTTCCATGCAACTCTCCTCCTTTAAGAATCGTTTGAAGGCATCACTGTTACTCAAGGTTTGTGCAGCTAGCAGAGCGAGCTGCCACTGAAACTTGAGGCATCAGACATTGCTTTGAGCAGTTGATTCTTTGAAGACTTTTTTTTTTAAACGCAGCTTTTGTCTTCTCCCTTATTTTTAATCTTGACATCACTTCAAGAGATTTGCATCATTTTGGGAGGGCCATTTAGCACAGAACCTCTTTGGGTCTGGCTCAGTGTTGTGCTTGCGATTTAACAACCTTGTTTACTCTGTGGAAACATTACTGCAAAACACAATTTTGCCTTCCACCTTTTTTTGGTTTATTATTGCGCTAATGCTAATACGCTTATTAGGATTTTGTTCGTTATGATTTAACACAAACTGGTGCTGTTGTGTATCAGATAGGAGGCACTCAATTATTGATTGGTTGGCTTCTTTAACATTCACGGGGCTAATCGGAACACATCTACAATGCACACATCACAGTATACAGTAGCCGCTGTTTTACTCCACTAAGGAGAACAACAATATATTTTACTGTACTGAATGAGAATATAAACTAATTGGCCGTTTTCGTGGTCGACAAAATTAGTGGACCAGTAAAGTCACCTCATTGTGTTGTGTTCGCGTTGCGTGCTGCTACAAAATAAGCAGATGTGTTCTCCAAGATATAATATTAGAAAATTGATGCTATTTGTACGTATTAAACAAGTACAATGCATTAAACTTCATGCACACACACACACACACAGAGCACAGTAGATGAGAGGAAATTGTAATTGTAAAAGTATGGGCCGAAAGTTCAGAAGGCAATTTGGGCCAATATGGGTGGTATTTCTGAATAGTTTATTTCATTAACCGCCAACCCACCGGCGCTAACCGCAAAGCAAAAACAACGCACACTCACGCAAACAAACTCGCACGCGTGCAAGTTTAAGCCGCCTAAATGCATTGCTGCCTCCACGAAAGCACCAAATAGCACCATTAAAATCCTGCTCAATTTTTAAAGTGCTGGTGAGTCACTTTAGGCTCAAGTCGAAAGGCATAAGCAAACTCTCCGTGACTCACTTTACTCCCCTTGTGAATAGTATGAGAGGATAATTCGAACAGAAATGCAGCCAATGAATTCGGTTCTTATTTTGTGAACAAATGCTCACATTGACGTGCCAGGCAGCAAAACTCCTCCGCTCTGTTTTCTGTGTCTGCTCCATTTGATGTCAAAGAAAAGGTCATCGACAAAATGTTACTCTTATTTTGTTCCACTCCAAAATGTTTTTGATAACTCAAACCAGCGAGAAAGATGACATTAGCGTTGACGTAAATTGACCAAAATGGCACCAGAAGGTCTTCAGCTCCACTGTCTGCCGAATTAACTGCATAGCTGCATCATCATTCACTTGGAGTACAGAAAACATTGCTGTAAATCATGAAGTGACAAATAAATATAATTATGCAATTATGGCTTGAGCTAATATTGTTAGTAAAACAAATGTTTATCCCCCAACTCTGTCTGCAATGAGGCAAGCACTTTTAATTTCACATGATTTATATCACCTGTTTTTCTCTTGCTCATTTACAGTCAGTTCAGAGATTTTGAGACCATTGGAACAAAAATTGCTTCTTTTTTTTCCCGGAGACAACACTTTGTATGCTAATGCTCAGAGATATTTATATTTTAAATGCGTAGCAGGGCATATAAACCCGATTTGTATGAAAATCGACTGGGTGCAATAGACTGTACTGGCCAAGGTAACCAGATTACGCACACAAGTGAAAATTAATGCCATTGTTTTCCAAAAACCTGCTGTTAAAGCCTCATTTTCTATGTACATTCAATATGTGTGTTGAAAACCCTCCAAGTCAGTCTCCAGCTTCCCTACGTCTGAATAAGAGAAGCAGCGTAGAGAATGAATATATGATTTCTTTCCTATTGCGTCAAGTTGTCACCACAGGTGTGCCCACTGAGAAGCAAAACCTATTTTTGTTTTATATAATTTACTAGAACAAAGCTACACTTTCCCCTTATGCAAATGTTGAGGTTGACGATGCATGAAATGTGATTGGCTTCTAATTTCGACTCAGCTTTTGGTCGTGATGATAACAAGGTGCAGTGTGGAGAGTTTTTATGGTCATTTACACCTGACTGTGACAGTCCTGCCAAAGCAGGACGGACTTGGACTGACAATTGGAACATGTTCTTCTCATTCAGTAGAAGCTGTCAGAGAGGAAGCAGTTGTGTGGGTATTTTCCCATGAGAATTTGGTAGGAAATTATACTGAAAACATACATGGTGTTTCAACAACGTGACCACTAATGACAGTGTGTAAACCTGCACAGTGAATTTGAAAATATACTGGTGGCACTGTCTTTCTTTCCTTTTTCTCAAATCTCTTGTTGTTGGGCTGTGTTGTATATTTATCTGAAAGACCCTAAATGCCACAAAGTAGCACAAAAGCCCCACATGAAGTCGTGCTTTGACACCAATCCAACTTGTGACATCAAGAGATGAACTTTTTTAAGGGCAGTGTCCATTATTAGTCATGGATCCTCGTGACTTGTAGCAGGGCTCCCAGGCCCCCATTTACTGTACTGCGGGTATGACTAGTATATTATTTTTTAATTATTGGCCAACTATGGGGATGTAATGGACTATGGATGTAATGGGGGACAGAAAATTAGTACAGCACAGTGGTGATGGTGAAAACACTTCTATTTCAAATCATCTTTCCTCATTAAAATGAGTGGAAATACCATTAATCTGTTGCAGCCTCCTGCTTTTAATGACACCCCCGTCTATATTATGCTTTATAAAAACCTACAGCAGTGGCATAATTAAATATAATAAAAACAAATTGAATCTGAATAATAAGCTGCCAACAGAAGTGAAGTCAATCCCAAGGGTAAATTCTTAAGTTCTTTCAAAGCATTTTAATGTTCATGTTCCCCAAAAATCATATTAGTCAACAGTATGGTTTGTTCATAATTTTTTTTAAAGATCCTTGTATTCCTTTACTTGGCTTGTGAATGTCTTTCACTCTTTTGTTTGTAAAGGATTTTAAATGCTGAGTTAGCTTTTGTATTGGGTGACGAAGCATCTTGAAGCTTCATTTTCCAATTACTACCAATTTCACTCCATGGACACTGTATATGATCACCTCATATTTACTTTTTATATAAATTTCTACTAACTTCTCACAAGAAGAATTTCATGGATACACTAATTAAATATTTATTTATAAGAAATAATCATCATCTGATATTCCCCTTGCTCACATTTTTTTGTTGTTGCTGTCATCCACAGTCTGCACAGTGCACGGTTGTGGAAAAGCATCCTGGGAAACAATGTCAGTCAAAGGAAAAAGAGGCAATTAACAGAGGCAGAGTGAAACAAATCAATGTCGTGTCAGTTATTTGTTGCCATCAAGTAAGGAATATTAAGAAAGGCTGATACTGTAGAGTGAGCGCATAAAAGAACCATTTTATGCTTTATTCCCCCAGTGATGTGAACCTGTCACTGTGTGCATTCGAGTGGAAGAGAAAGCTCTTCATGCACAGTGGAGAAAAAGTTGTAGGCTGGTGCTCACTCACATCATTCCCATGAACAGAGTCGCCATGACAGCAGGCTCATACGTCCATGTTCGCACTGTTTTGATCTAAACAGGAACTAAGAGAAATAAAAAAGAACTCTACCCAACACACATTGTTTCCCCTCTGGGCCTGTGCATTTCTGCATATATTATTAAAACATTATTTCAATGTTTTAGTGCTACGCTGCACAATACTGTATATGGAACATACCAAACCCGAAGGTCTTGCACATTGGCATATTTAATATTCGATGCGTGTCGGGAAACAATTTTGGACGAACTGGATGATCTACACAAGTCCTTTTATATTTTGTTATTGTCATTTTGAAGTTATTTGTGTCGTAATAATTGGTTGATATGAGGTTTTGCTATAACTGTAACCACTTAGCAGCAAATTAGTAAAAGATAATAACAATTATTTATTTTTAATGACCAATCCTGTTTGGTAAATAGTTCAACAGTTTTTTTTCCACTAACGTTTGATTTTGAAAGTACATAGTTATCCATCAATTTGTTGTGTATACAGTACGTGAAAATATGATGCAATCATACATTTGTTGGGGTGCATACAGTATTACATTAGCTTAATATACTTTTGTATATGACAATACCTTTCGGACAATATTCTTGTCATCATTAGTTTCTTAAATACTGCTTTCATATTCATTTTAAATGGCATAATATAGCAGGGAAAATCAGATCTTCCACATGAATGCCTCTGTTTCAAGAAGACTGCATTTCTGCAACTAGTCATGCAAAGTAGTGATCACATGTGATCAGTTTACTGCAATACTAATTGGCCAAAGATATGTACTTCACATCATAAAGCTCACATGCAATATTGCACAAGGAACTTACTAACATGTGGTTAAGTCTTCACACTTCAATTCTTCTGGTAGACTTTTTGTATTCCTTGGGAGATACAGATGTTTTGGTTTGCAACCGAGTTAGCAACAGAGTTAGTCCACAGATGGCAAACTCAAAGCCCGGGGGCCAGATGTGGCCCACCACATAATTTTAAGTGGCCCGTGAAAGCAAATCAAAGATGACAACTTCCATGATGCTTGCTAAAATCTTTTCAAATCAAATTTGCATATGTAATTAATCAGTGATATATTGTAAGCATTTTCTTGTGACCAAACTCCTCATTAGAGTTACTTAAACAATAATTAAATCGATTGCCTACTGTGCGAATACGGTTAGGATAGGCTCCAGCACCCCCCCCCCCCCCCCCCCCCGCGACCCTTGTGAGGTTAAAGCGGATTGGAAAATCGATGGATGGATAATGTGTATCTTATTGAGGCTGAAACAACAACAACACCTCAGCTGGTTGTAGCAACAGTCTTCTACATATCTGACAGCATTATTGATGATCACTTAAGCAACCAACGTATGAATGCGCTCATTACAATGAACTGAATAATCAATTTAAATGAAATATGCTGTATCTTTTGACCGCTTTCCCTTATATATCGTTGAGGAAATGCCATTGAAAGTCATGCCTAGAATGCCCTAAATGGACATTTTGTCCATCTGGTACACTCAAAGCAGCCCGTGTTGCATAAGATCACATGCATAATACAGAGTGATGCATAGATTAACATACACCTGCCTGTGCTCATTGCAAATCACCTTCAATGACTTTAAAGCAGAGAACTCGCTGCTATGTGTTTTAGTGCTTCATCTTTGCTGTGGGTGTGACCCAAAGTAGGGCAGATCACAGAGGGTGGAAGGCTGCGGTACGGAACTTAATGCTTTTTGGAATGCCATTTTATTGGTTGTGACACTTTATTGAGAGAGCACAGATTGGATATGTATCTTTTGTATTACAGTATTTCAATTTCTTGTAAACACAAAAGCACCAAAGGTAACCGTCATGCTTGATTTAAGTCTACTCTTTTCGACTGATGGAAATGTTGTTTCATGCCAGCTGAGTTCTGGCGACACCCTTTCACCTCTGTCATCAAGCGTTAATTAGAAGAGGCGACATAGGATCCCGACCCAGACGTAATTAATCTGCTGCGGCTCCACACAGCACATCGTGGTCATTGAAGAACCGCAACGGGGGAATAAAGCAGGCAAAGTGTAAATGAGGTTGTGCGAGCAATTTAGGCTATGAACATGTTGAGAGGAGAATATTGCTAGGTAAAGATCTTGTGACAGCGAACCGTATCCGAGCAGGATTCCCACTCCATGCAAATCAATACATGCTGCATATAGATAAACATAGACAATAGCCAAACACAATGCAGTCAACATATTATAACCAATGAGCACACCTACTGCAGCATGAACACTCTTATCACTGGTGACTCAAATTGCCGGAGGCTGACGGTAAATAAACGGTGACTAATTCATATTTGTTTTCGACCTAATACTTTATCCTGCGGTGAAAGTGGACGACACAAACAACAGCATAAAATATTTCATAGGGAAAAGGTTGTGATGTTAACTATTAGTGGATGCTTCATTTTACTGGAAAGATTGTTGTATAAATATATGCGCACAATATAATTATTACCATATACAGGTGTGATTCTCTCTAAAAAGATTATTGTACCCAAAACATACATAAAGCCAAAGTATGACTACATAATGTGCCATGACAGATCATACCGGGGATGCGTAAAATTACAAAACACAAGTTATGATTTTAATTACTTACAAATATATGCTGATGTGTTTATCTAGGTAACCCATATACGCATATTCAAAACAATCGAAAGAGTTTCCATTGGTGAATATGATGTAGTAGTTGTATGACATATTGGAACGGTGAATTAGCTTGTTGAGAATAAAATTTGTGGCATTGCCCTGGCAATCTAACTCATTATCCTCACCAGTTTAATAATAGTGGACTACACCAACCACTCTCACGTTTTGTTAATGATGGCATCCAAGCTAATGCTACCACTGCACATTTCTGTATACAGTGCTAAATTGATCAGGGAATATTTATCGAGAGACAAAAGTTACAAATGATGTAAGTAAAACACATCGCAGGTATTTCTTTTAAAATATACTGTACATGATGTCAATTCACAGCGGAGGCCAGTCATTCCATTTCAAGCTAATCTTCATAATTTTGGCAGTTAATTGGATTTATTTTCAAATCAGACATGGAAGAGAGGAAATGTTATTGCATGAGCCGTGTCAAACATCAAGTCAGCTCGATGTCAGTCCATGGAGGCTAACTTGAAGGTTTACTCTTGCCTGGGGCCAATGAGGAAAAAAAAAAGACATTTTTGTAATGGCTTTTTGCTTTCCAAATTAAGTAAATTTAGAAAGAAAAGAGGCACCAAGAGGGTAATGTGGTAAGCACTAAATTCATTCAGATTGGTAAGCAAGGTTTTTTGTATTTTTTTTTGTTTTTCCATTGTCTAAACTTGTGAAGGCTACTGAACCACCACCCCGCCCGCACCCCCCATATCTGTACTTCTGTTTTATACTACTTTTGGATACTATTTGGTTGTTGTCAACCAAACTTAATTTGAGGATCTTTACAGGGAGAATCGCAGGATTGAGAGATGGTGTGTGTGATTTTTTCCCCAGTTCCATCAAACGAATATTGCGTGTGTTGTGTTGCATTGCTCCAACTGAATATCTTCACTGCTTATCATTGTACAAGGTTACATGATGCAAAACCTGTGCACACAAGTGATATATTCGTATGCAATCACATGTAATTCATATGTAAGGCATCATTGCTCCACTAATAATAAACAGACCAGCTACCTTAATTGTGTATATTATTGAACATCTGATATAATGATGTCATTTCACACTGAAATTAGGTTTGTGAAGGGGGTCATACTAGGCCGGTGTTAGCACGGCACTCTAAGCCATTATTATTACCGTCCACCAACACACAGTATTCACCTTCGGGTCCGCATACCAGACGATTAAAGCCAGAGTGGGCATGGATGTGAATTTAAGTGGCTGGTGGGTGCGGAATAAGCCAGGCGACAATCATCGGCCAACCTTATGGCAAACTTTTGAATCCACGCCACCTGCTCAGCGTTTTAGTGCTTTTTACATAATTTGCTGTTCTCGAACAAAAAGCAGAAAAGCAACATTCACAACAGGCCCATGAATCCACCAATAAGTTTACTGGTTCAACTGGAATTGGTATTTAAATTGGTATTCCTGTTCATCATGATGTTTGTTTTGACACCTAACACTTGGTCAAAATGTGTCATCCTTGTGAGGCTTCACATCGGATGTTGACTGACTTAGAGAAAGGTTGTCACTGAGTATCACATTGTGCCACTAGCAGGTTGCAAAAAAGCTACGGATAAACTAGAAGAGTCACAGAAAGGCATAGAAGTGGGTGTGAAATTTATTGGTGAATTTATGGATCAAACACCTGAACAAAAAGTATTGAAGCATTGAACAATTGAATATGCATTGAAGTATTCAAAGGTTTGGAGAAGGTCAAATGAAGGTTACCTGTAAAATATATCTGACTTTTTGTGAGTACATGTATATCAGGAATTAAAAACATGATTTACGGTGGTGTTGACAGGATTTAATGGTTTTTGACCAACAAAAAAACAAATTCTCCATTAGAGCATTACCAGTTCATTAACTGAACAGAACATTCTGAACAGAACATTCTCTCTTTCTCTCTCTCGCTCCATCTCTCTCTCTCCCTTTTTCTCTCTTCCTCTCTCACACGCACACACACACGCACACACACACACACACACACACACACACACACACACACACACACACACACACACGCACACACACACACACACACTCACACACACCTTCTTGAAGAGTGTCCAAAGCACCTGCTGCTGTCGTAGTTGGAATGATGACGCTGAGGGATGATTAGAAAGCATGCAGCTTGGCTGTTGGATGCGACCCACTGGCGCGACCCTGTCGCGCCAACTGAACACTTCAAAGACACAAACCAACAGCTCTGAAACTTAATGATACCACAATTATGCAGTACATGGGCCTTATGATCCCTTCCATTTTTTGTGAGAAACTATTCCTGCTACATGGTGAGAAAGAATTGTCAATGAAATTTTTTGACTCTTGTTTGAGACAAATGATTTACTACAAAACACCCAAACTAAAGCACTATGCAAGGATTGATATAAAATTGGTCCATTTGCATTATTCTTAATTTTCAAGTCATAACTGCAAAGTGCAGTCTAACTGTGTGGATGGATGAGGTTTTCTCTATTTTGGTATTTTCATAGATGGGTGAAATTAAAAATGATCATTTGCCCCATTGGTTGGATGAACACAAAGTACATTCATGAGGAACTGCTAGATGTCCAATTGCGGTTGATATACAGTAAAGTTGTTCGCAGCAAAGTGGGCTTTGTACGTGACACTGCTAACTGCCACGCCCACCGCCCAAAAACATGAGTTCAAATCACTGTCAGGTCGGCCATGCAAAAGAGAATCTGCTCTATTGTCACTTACCTGGACGGAGGTAGTAAAATAAACAAACAAACAATTAAATAAAGCTCAACATTAAGACACAGCAGTGGAGCAAATTGTATTCTAAATGGTTATTATTATTATTATTATTATTATTATTGGAAGCCACTAAAACATTATGTCAAGTACAAACATTAACACTGAAGTTAAATATAGGAAAATAATTAAAAAAGATTAAGTAATAATTAATTTAAACAGTACTGCACATAAAACATTAAAAAAAATGCGCTGAAATGATTGTTGAGGGATCATTTTAAAAAACTACTCATCAGATGCATCTTACTGGATGTGAAAAAAAACGTTTCAGCCCCTGTAATACTATGCACACTTTGAATATTTATTTCAGTGATTATTTTCAATATCACTACTGTAGTGGTACAGTAAATGTACCACACTTTGGGAATGTCGGAGGAAGCCAGAGTACAAAGTACAAAGTCTATAGGCTTTGTGTCCACCTTGCACACAACAAAATTGAGTGTACTGCTCTTGTGTGTTCTGTGGGTTTCATGCATACCTGTCATCTCTGCCCCACTTTGTGCTCCACTTCTTGACCGACTTTCATCCAGTTCCACAAATATAAATTGATATGTGTGACCACAGTGCCCTCTGCGGGCGGTAATGAGACAAATACATGTGTTCACTGCAAGAGTTGATCCTTGACGCGACAGTAGAGGGCGTTGTGGCATTTTATTTTGAAAGTGACATTTGAAGATTGTTAATAATATGCGAGAGAGGGATTGACTGCCATTATAACGTTGACATTTTGGTCAGTGCACTTGCTAGAGGAGTTTACTGTTTCGAGATTGGTGCATTAGTCAAACTGAGGCCTCATATGTGTACTACTTTTCCTACTCTTTTAATGGGCTCCACATTTTCTTAAAATCCTTTCATTCATTCATTCATTCATCTTCCTAACCGCTTGATCCTCACTAGGGTCGCGGGGCGCGCTGGAGCCTATCCCAGCTGTCATTTTCTTAAAATCATTTTTTTTAATGTAACTCCAAACAGAGAGGCAGGATGATGCCGATTGTAAGCTGCTCCCTCTCGGAGAGTGGTTTAAATGGAGCTGCCGCACTCTCTTATTAACATGTGGAGTGCGACTTCGAGAGCTGTCATCAAGTATTACAGCTTGATACCATTTAAATAGACGCCTCTGGACTTCATTAGAAGTGCTGCACTTTAGAGAAAGCCTCACATAATTTTGAAAGGCAGCAATATGAGAGATGGTGTGAGATGAACTTTTCATTTGTGTAAAAACTCCAAAGCGGAAAACACCCCTTTCCGTGATGCTCGTTGACTTCCAAGTTTTTCCAAAAATTTTTTCTAAACAATTTTCATTTTGGAAATCATGTCAAGTGAATTCATGAATTCCTGGATGAAACTTTTACCACCGTAGGACCTTTTTAAACAACACAGTTGCTGTTTTGAGAAGCATTGTAATATTTTTGACCACGATACAAGTATAAAGAGAGCTGTATGTTCACTTTCCTTTTTAAAGAGCAAAAATCCCCCTAAAAGCAAAACACAGTTATGTTAATCCTATGCTCACTGAGTTGAAGTCTCAAAAGACTTGCTGTCTCACCCGATGATCGATTGAACACCAATTTTTTTTTTAACTTTCGATTTTTCCATCACATTGTTTGTTTGGCATATTGCATTGTACGCAGAACAATCATTTATAATGTATACTAAATTATAAGCAAATAAGACAAACTGTTTTCTGTATTGTAGAAACAAAATTCAAACATTTTCTGTGCTGCCTTTCCTCGGTAGGGTCACAGTTGACGTTGGGCAATACATATACATATACAGTATGTACTTTTAATTATATTTAATGCCAAATAAGTAATATCAATACAATATTACACACTCTAGTTTTAGTGCCTGCGCTCCCATTTCTTTCTACACACTTTTTTTTGGAGAACCCCCCCTCCCCCCCAAGTGATACTTCTCCACTTTGTAAAGGAATCTCTGCCATTGGAGGCCTGACAATGAACCCTCCTTCAAAGTCACTTGGATCTCGTTTTATTCCTCAATCCGGTTGGTGTGCCTGAGGATGCTGTTGTCTTCTTCTCTGGTCAAAACTGTGTCCCCTTGCGGATACTCAATGAATTGCACTTTATTAAAAATAATAATTCTGTATCTTTTATGCATTTTTTTTCATTTTTAAATTATCCTGCGGACCTGATTGAACCTCGCGCGCGTACGCGTGTGTGTGTGTGTGTGTGTGTGTGTGTGTGTGTGTGTGTGTGTGTGTGTGTGTGTGTGTGTGTGTGTGTGTGTGTGTGTGTGTGTGTGTGTGTGTGATGAATGGAATTCCGCATCGGTGTGCAATTGTAAAACAAGGCTGTGTGTTGAAAAAATAAATCTGAAACTGCATTTAAGGGTGGCTCAATACTGGCTGGCCATGTGCGGCCCGGAGTTGTAAATTGATTTCTGGCCCAAATACTTCACTCCACAACTGGCCCTCATCTGGTTTGCCAGAGTCAAGCCAGTGCCTCCTTTGCCACTCCTGGGCCGTGTTCGGCCCACATGCATTATGCCAGTGCCGACTCAAGGCCAGCTGTGCCAGCTTCATGCCGAATCGGGCGAGATGCCTCTGCTGACTGGGAAGATCTCTCAAGTTCTTGCAACACTTCAGTACCATCAGCTACAGTCCTGAAGTGTACAAGTGTGAATTAGAAAAAATGTGAAATATGTTGCTGATTTAACTATTGCAGTCAATTATAATAATTACTGTAGCTGTGATACTGTACTGCGGGCTACTAAGTGTCACGTTGAGCCCGAGGCGATGAGAAATCGCCTCGTGCACAACAGAAAAAACGAGGTGGATCCCAGGAAAAGGCAGACACGAAAGGATCTTGTAAGAAACAAAAAGGGTTTTAATAATGAACAAAAAGAGCCCGACAGGGAGAACGGTAACAGAAAACGCTGGTCAAATAAGGACCAGGAAATAAGGAAGACAACCGAAAACGGTCGCGAAACAATAAAGAGCGAGGAAGTACAGAGATCGGAGAACTAGAGCAAATAACAATTTGGTCGCAACGCGAATAAACGATGGTAGTGGCCGTAAGGCAAAAGGGCAGCGAGAATTATCGAACGACGAAAATAGCGAGAGAGAGAGAGAGCAATGGCACGGTAAGGAATTCTCCGGCAGTGAGAGGACTGCCGGAGTCACTTCATATAGGAGGGTAATCAGTCCGAGATTACGAACAGGTGTGCAGAACAGGCGGAGGAAAAAACCCGCCACCTGCTGGCGGACACGCGACGTGACACTAAGCACAGGTGCGTGGATGTTTCATCGCTCTTCTTGCCAGTCTTCCTCCGTCATCAAGCACTCTGCGTGTGGTGCTGAATCAATAACATTGATTTTTAAAACCACCTAATTTTCTTCCTGCCCATCCATTCGGTAAAATATTACAGTGAGGAGCACATTTGTAAAAGTGAAATGTGAGTGGAGGTACAGTACACCAATAGTTTGTCGAAATGACCTGCTGCAAGTCACAAGTGATGAAGTACCAAAAAAAAAAAAATATCATATTGATGTGTCACTAAAGAGAAATTCCACTTTGGGGCCTCAGGTTAAGAAACTAAGGAAATGCAAACATCGTCATTTATTACAAGTTGGCTTCCGATTGAATTTTAAAACTTGATTCAAGCGGCATTACCAGATGGTAGATTGGAGGGCAACCCAATGTGCTTTGTTTGCGAAACCAATAGAATAAGCATGACTGTGCATCATAATAGCTTATTTTCAAGGCGCACACACACACACACACACATACACACACAGACACACACAAAATATTTCCATAATTTTGTTTGAACTTGTTATAAGCTGGTCACCTTCACCAAGCAGGTTTTGTGTGTTTGTTATTGGAGAGCAATTTCGCTGAGTAGCAATCTCGAGTTTGTTAAATAATCCTTCACTTTAATCCTGTGTAACGCTTCTGAACGTGTCTGTTATTTCTTTATTTTTTGGGGGCAGGGGTTATTATTTCAAAATAAACGTATGTGAAAAAAATGTCATTTAAACAACAAAGCCCGTGGTCAAATTTTGAACAGTACTGTACTGTATGTGAGGGTGTATACAAATTCATGTGATCAATGCTGACACAAGAAGACCAATTACAAATATTAAGTAAGGCTGTAACATGACATGTAACAAACTGCTGCATCGGTGAGACAGGAGAATATGTGGTATTTATCCCCTTTTGCCTTTTATCCAGAACTCACAGAAGACAAGATTCAAACCCTGATCCTCAAACTCGCTCGCTGGTCTGGCTAGCAACACAATTACTTCAATTCGGGTTTACTCCACAATTGTGCGTCGTAAAATAACACCTCCTACTGTATGTCTAAATCATTCCATCGTGTGAAAGTATTATCGCATCTTAAGTCAACTTTGTTTATAGAGCACTTTAAAAACAACCAGAGCTGCATATAAAGCGCTATCCATAAAATAAAACTCAGACATTAAAACAAAGACAGTTAAAACGACAAATGAATAACATAAAAATAGTAAACACAATAAAACGCAAAAAAAAGGCAGTCTCATGCCAGGTCGAAAGTCAAAGAATAAAAATGTGGTTGTAAAGCTGAGTTTTAAAGCTGGATAGAGAGCAGGCTTGCCAAACGTGCAGAAGGTCATTCCAAGGGTGAGACCGGAAACGGAAAAGGCTCAATAATGGCGGCGAAGCTCATGGAGGTAAGGAGGGGTGAGTCAATTTAATGATTAAAGACTGATAAAATAATCTTCAAATGAACTCTAAAATGCCAGTGAATGGAGGCCAGAATTGGGGTGATGTAAATGAGCTCCAGTTAGAAGGTGAGCAGCAGCATTTCGGACCAACTGGAGACATTTTGAGGGAGGACTGCCTGACTCCAAAATAAAGTACATTACAGTAATCCAAGAAAGATGTAATGCAGGCATGGATTACTTTTTCTAAGCGCAATTGATCAAGGACAGGCTTCTTATCTAAATTGACAGATTTTCAGTTCATATGAAAGTGAATCCCCTTTTTTTGGCTCTTTGCAGGGTTTTATGAACGTCACAAGTGTGTTTTTGTTTAATTAGGTTTGTTTGATTCAAACACATAGTGATGTAACGTGCTAGTGAAGGATCCTCAAAGACTTCTTTTTGCCCTTGCTTGACTACACACTAACCTCTATTCACACACATTTGTGTGTGTGTGTGTGTGTGTGTGTGTGTGTGGCGTCCCAGAACAGTTTGATCCTCCTCTGTGCTCACACATAAAAGTCCATGAGTCACTGCCTGGGATCCTTGAACAATCTCATCCATCTATTTCTTGTACCTCACTCCTCTGCTAATGGAGGAAGCTGACAACAGTCTCTCCCAAACACAGATGGCTCCCTTCTTCCCGCCGTGGTAGTCGTATAGACTCATGGCATGTCTCATGTGACCATACAACAATAGGATTTTAACTGCAAAGCAGCAAATGTTCCACTGGCCAGTAAATGTGGCAGTTCGCGGTGCATTCGTGCGTCTATGTGTCCACCGCTAGAGGATCGAGGTGGAAGTGAGGGATGTAGTGGCTGGTGAGGGACGTCAACGTTGGCCTGGACAAAGAGTCTTTTTTGAGCTCCCTGTCCTAGTTAGACAGGGTTAGGGGATTGGTGCTCGAGTGTGGTGAGATCTACGCGGTGAATTATTCAGCGGTGCTTCCTTCAGGCGTGCTCACACACAGTGGCTTTCACACACCAGTGCAGAGTCACTTTCGACACGCACACAAAAATTTGTGAACAAAGATTTTGAGACATACGTCTTAATCAATTCATTAACTCATTCAGTACCAGCCAATTCTGGCCAATTCTGAAAAGACGTTTAATAACGTCTTTGGAAGTGAATGAGTTAATCAATCATGGGTTAAGATAGATCCCTTCGTTCCCTCTAAGTCTTAGAGAAATATTTAAGGGCAATTATTTTTTGGGGGGGCCGGGGGGGGGGAACACCGGCTTATGCTTGAGTATGACTGGGCGGAGCATTCATTAAGTCACAATTGGTTGAATTTGGTGTCGTAGAACTTGAGGTCAGCGTGTTCACCCTTGAAAATCTTGTAAGTCTTCCCAGAAAAGTGAAAGCGGCAGAGTGTGGGACCGTCGTCTCTTATGTTTACACTTGCTGAGGTCCTATCGACTTTTTGTGATCAAAGTTTACTCACGAGGAAGGATCGCCGATCAATACTAAGCAGTCCAGTCTAGCAGTGACCGTGATGTATTTATCCGTATGGTTTAAACAACGCATCAGCGAGAAAAGTAAAATGTTGGATGACATAATCGGAGGGACGTGCAACTGAGTGTCATTTAACCAACTGACTCCTTTCTGTCAGCGTGACACGGTCGATATGGAATACTTTCACCGCCAGTTCATGGGTAACGTCTCACTGCACTTCGAGGCCTGAAAACATTTATTCCAGCAGAGCCTTGAACTCGATGAATTTAAATATGTCCAGAATATATGAGGCTCTATTTTCATAGTTATTGCAATGTCGCATTCAGGACTCATGAGTCTTTCTAAAACACACACTCGCTGTACATGAGCATCATCATCAGAAAGTCCCTGCGCAGTCCGATATGATCCAATACCATCCATCCATTTGGAACCCAGAACCACTCCGATTGCGAGGCAGATGTGCTCTCAAAAATTCGAATGCAGTACGACTCGCACCATCACAATACCGCTGCAAAACAAATACCTGACCTTCATAACGGTTGTAATGGCAGAATCATAAATCACGAAGCGGTTGCACTCTTGCTGTGCAGTTGTACCAAATGGAATGTAGAGACATCAAGTCGTGCTGCGAGGAATTTGAAGTCAAACAGGTGTGGTTGTTTTAAGATTGGAGACAGCATGTGACAAGCTTCTATCGTCCCATAGTGACTTGAGAAAATTCTATGCTGGCATCAGGCTCACTTTAATTGAGCTTGCGCAAGCGGGTGCGTGTTCAGGTTAATTCTACTGTAAGAGCTTTTTGAAAGGTGAACTTGGACATGACATTTAAACAATTAACATCGCATTGCCTGAGCTATCTCCATCTCAAATGTCTAATTAAAGATAATTAAGAGCCAACGTGTGTATATATTGCATTGAATAAAAGGTACGAACCATGTGTGATCTTTTTGTTTTGATACAGACAGTACGTTTGCATCTACTCTGTGCACAAAACCACAAGAAAAAAAATGCATCGTGGAGATTTGTAGCATACTAGAACAGTCATCTTCAGGGGGTTCTCGGGGAGTCACCAGCTTTGGGAAGTGTTTTCACGGGTGCGTGTGTGTGTGAAGTAGATGACGTGGGCGAATTGCAGCAAACGGTTCCGTGTACGCGAGGAGAGACCAGCACCGGGCGAACGCAGTCATTTAGAGGAGGGAGGGCACGGAGGAGGAGGAGGAGGAGGCGGAATGGGGACGGGTGGAGGGGTACTATACTAGGAGGAGGAAGGAGTGATCACTACAGCAGGCGAGGTGGGGGGAAGTTAGACGGATGGAAGGCGCAATGACACCGGGTCCTGGAATGTGAAGTGTCGCGTCAAGAGGTCCGGATCTGGGGGGCTAAATCGGCTTCAGGGATGTAGTCGAAGCGGTTCCGGAGCTCATACCACCCGAGCTCGGCATCATGAAGAAACACTCGGCTAGGGTCGCCCCGCTGTCCGCTTGCAACAGTCCGGTGCTCACCCTCACCAAAGTGGAAGGTAGGCACTAGACATGGAGCGAATTCACATTTGCGCTTGAACGCGGTGGACAGCCTGCTCCGACGAGTACCGTGTATGGTACAGCTAATGGTGCGCTATTTTTTTAGGGGGCGTGGGGGGCAAAACTTTTTAATATCTAAAATGCAGCTGGAACAAGTTCGAGTTGAAGTCCGGTCACTCGTCGGCCATAAAATTAAGCACCACTGCACCAAACACTGAGATCAAAAACTACGGAAATGTGAAACGAACCTGTTTACACTGTAATCGTTGTTTGTTCAGTTCACATAATAGAAACGTCTGATGCAGTGCAGTTTTACACCAATGCATACAATACTGATCGACAACTGCAGCAATTCCAAATGAGGGGGAATTGCATTACTGTCCATTGTATTTCAACAACAGAGAAACCAGTCCAAATACTACTTGACACATATTGACCCCTCGCATACAGCAAGGTGTTTGGTGGTTTCAGGACTTTGCTCAAGGGCACCTTGGCACTACTTAGGTATGATAAAAAAATCGAACAGTCACACCTTATGTAGTGTGAATCAAAACTGCATGATCTCATGCCATTGTTCAAATTGTCACTATGAGCCACGCAAATCTCTGCTCAGCGGGCTGCTCCATATGCGAGGTTGTTATTGCAGCAGGGATTCCCTCCTCAGTCTGCCTGCCACTGTCGCCAGGACGAAAACAAATCTGCACCCTTCAGAATTGTACATTGCTGAGTACAGTCTCTCTCCGCCACCTTTGTTGTACCTGCAGGAGCACAGATTGAACATTGATATTAGGAAAGGTAACAACACAGCTCTCTTGTGGCCTATGGTGTTGCATCACCAGTAACATCTAACATGTCCCCAAGCTTCAGTTCACTTGTCTACCTGGTGTTCTAACTCAGGCTTTACTGGTGTAAAAAGGTGTGATGTGTCCGGCGTATTTGTCAAAAGGAATGTCCCAATGTTGTAACATTAGCAGGACTGCTGCAATGAAAATGCAGTCACAGTTGAATAGGTGGCTGATCTGACAGAACATTACATGCAAATTTGTCTCATCTCAAACTCATTTGCATCTCTAAGAAGATTAAAAAATGAAGGCGGTGATTTGTGTGTGTTTATAGTTGCTATTAGGTAAGACGAATAAACATGATGAACCTTTGACACTGTTTTTAGTTGGGCATAAAATGTTATTTTTCACTCAAATTTGAGTTGTTTAAAATTATTATTATTAGGTTTTTTTTTTACATCATCCTAGTTCAGGAACCCACAACAGTGTTACTCATTCGCCACATGACGAAGGCGCAATTTTAATGTGCAAAATACATGCACTTAATATATTTTATTTTTGATTATATTATTATATATTTTGACATTTTACAATGCCTTTATGAAAGATCTACTGCAAAGGGTTTGAAGCAAACCACATATGGTATTTCCCCCCCTGTGCAAAGGGTTTATATAAAAATCACCATTCAAGGATGGCACAAAACATTTTTTAATGAATCAAGAAGCCACTCAGAGTGTGGGCCGCCAGTTGCCCGTACCTGTTGTCAATCTTATAGGAAACCCGAAAGGCTTTTTGACTTGTATCGAAGTTTGCTGACTTGACAAGGCTCCTTTTGTTGCACGGTCTGCACTTTTGTGAAAATATATCAGAATAAAAATTGAATCAATCATGCATCGACCAGCTGTCAGAATATGAGCACTGGTGTTAAGTCAGTATCAAATAAACCACATTTGTTTTGTTTTTTCATGTAAATTCAAAAGGCTTTCTCATTACCCAGCCTAGCATAACATTTCTGGTCGGTGTCAGGCCAGAACCGCCCATGCTTCGTTCACAATACCATTGGTCAGTACCCACTTGGGTATGTATTTTAATTTTTTTTTTTAATATCGACCAATATAAAGCATTTTAAATTGTTTTTTTTTCCCTTCTATGTAACATTAATGGCTTAACCAACACGACTTCTTATGTGTTTGGTTGTTTGTGTGTGTGTGTGGGCGGTCCTTTAAAGTGATGGTTTTTGTACATGCGAGGTTTCCACCTGACGCTCGTGATATAACTGATATCGCTATAGACATTTGTATAGGTTGTTGGTAAGCGAATGACGTTGGGTTCCCCAGGCTGCTGTATTTATTGTCAAGTGTTTTCGTGAGTTAGCTGCACTTGCACTCGAGTGACATTGGTATGGCTCATAATTGCAGCACAGTGAACAAAATGGTTACTGAGTCTGCTTCACAGTTCAGAGGTTTAGGGTTTGCATCTTCAAAGCTCTGGCCTTCTTGTGTGGGGTTTGCATATTCAGGCTCCTCCCATATTCCAAAAACATGCAAGGTTCATTGAATACTTGGTCCATTGGTGTAAATGCGAATGGTTCATGGTCAATATGTGTCAGTACCAGGCTTGGACGCAGGACACAGTTGCGGGGTTCAGAGCAAAGGAGAGATTTATTTGAAGTTCAAGGGCTGAAAGCTCAAAATAGGCATGACTGCGAAAACAAAGCAAGGGCTGGAGAGAACTGTGGCCACGGGCTAGAGTGCACGCACAAAGACAAAACACACTGGCACGAGACAAAGTGAGATTATTAACAGCAGCGGTCGTCCAAATTTGGTAAACAGTGAAGGAGCGTTCAATGTGTGTTTGACAGGGCACTGTAAATTGTGTTCGTGAGGGAGTTGATGCCGCATACGACTTAGTGCAAGCAGTCGGGAGCCAGAGATTCCGCTTCTTACATAACGACTTTGGAACCTTTGTTTCTCTACTGCAACAATGCTTCTACAGTATTTCTCTTCTTGTAAATGTGTATCATTTGAAAATATACCAACATACATTCAATAAGTGGCGCTACGCACCTGATGCAGCTTGTGTTTAGTGACACTAAACTGATTCCTGCTAAATTAGATAAGAAAACTTTTATTTGTCTCACAATGGAGAACTTTGCAATGATGCAACTGTGATCTGGAAGTGTGCTTTTTTTGTTTTTTGTTTTGCATTGTTGTGGTCGAATGCTTCTGTTCCTGTTTTTTTTTTAACTTGGAGTTTAATTCATTCTGGTTAATCCTGTCAAGAATACTGGTACGGTAAAGTCACGCATGATTCCACCATATTCACTGGAATCTTGACGCTGCCTGTGTGCTTCTGTGACAAATTCAAGCGGACACAGTTTAGCTATTGATATCGTGATTTTGTCTTTGGGGAATTGGGGCGTTCCTCCTGTGTCAGTAGAAGTTCACTCCGGGCCCTGCAGTGTCTTGAAAACCCATTTTATGCTTCATAACCGAACTGGGATTACGCGTCCCTCAGGAAAGCGGTCTTAATTCCCCACATCAAATCTTCCCATAGGACATTTGTCTTGACCACGTGATATCTCAAAATCTTATATCTTTTTTTTTTCCTCTTTCTCCTTTCTACATACATTCTTGCTGCTGGAGGCTGTAAATTTCCCCATTGTGGGACGAATAAAGGATATCTTATCTTATCTTATCTTAAAACTCATGTTGCATAATATTGAGTTGTTGGTGAGAAATTGATTTCCAGTGAATCACCTGCTTTTTTTTCTACTAACAATAACTAATTTACTTGAGGATCACATCAGTGATAGAAGAGGAGATTTATTTTTTTTTATACAGTGGGGAGAAGATCATTTCAGGTCATTTGTTCAGTAAAAGAAAAGACTGCATTGAGCTTTGTGGGCAGAGAAAACAGTGTGGTCCATCTAGGAAGAAATCTGTCTTGCGAGTCTCCTTGTAGGAAGGCGCTCCTCATAGTGTGACATAAAATATTGTATCAAAATACCATCTGGAACACAAGGGGGAAATAAACACCCTAACCTAAAGGCCTAAAATCTAAATGCTAAACTCACAGTCAGAGATGTGAATGTTTTTGTGAGAGTGCTGGAAGTCAGTTTCTCCTCTTCAGATTTATAATAGCGTGACAGATGGAGCCGTTCTGGTGGTGCACTACAAAAATGACACAAAATTGGAGGGGAAAAAAAAACAAAGTAAAAGCATTTCGTAATTGGTACCCGTCTTATAATTTGAGACGCTTAATCAAAGAAAAGCTCTCAGATTTGTCCCCAGAAGTATCATAGAAACAAAAAGGGCCATGTGCGGTGTGTCACCCCGAAAAGTGATTCTCAACTGGTGGGTTGTGGGCTGCGGACATGTAGCAAAAAATTTCAGTGGTTCCTCAGGTACAGACGTCAATGATAAGAACATATTTTTGTATTTAGAGTTGTCTTGTTCATCATAAGATGAACAAGACCCTTTGTTCATAAGATCCTATGGAAGGCACGTTGAACATAGCCGGCATGAACAGTTAAAATGTGACATACATGTTTTTTTAAAAGGATATTTTTAAACAGTGCGCTTTCTTAATTGTGCTTCACATCTATTAAAGTGATTCGGAAAATGCGAGTCTCCGTGTGACGAGGTCAGAAACAACATCCTTCAAATCATGGGTGGGAAATCTTTCTATGGTCAGAAACCAAGCATTGTGTGTGTCGAAGGGGGACTGTGAGGGGAGCGGGGGGTCAAATGTGTGTCAAATATTTTGTGGGCTTCCTGTATAGTGTTGTCTGTTACAGGTATGTTAGCCGCAGCAATAAAGTAATCCTTATCTGTTCACATAGAACAGGGTTTAGAAATGCCTATAGAGGCCACAAGATTACTCCAAGGCCCTACTTTTATTTTAGCCAGGAACTTTGGACTGTCTCACTTTAACATATTTCTTCAGCAGCAGGAGACCACACGATGACACCAAAGCACTACTTTTTAAATTGAACCGGGCTTTGGCTCAATCTCGCGGCATCTTTTAGAGCGCGTTTAAAGAAAGCCCGGGAAAAAAAACAGCAAATTGGAAAGTGTTTCAGCAAATAATAGAGGTTTAAATTCTTCCCCAACACAAAAAGGGAGAGGAGAGTATTCTGTAATGTTCCAGCCACCCCGTTTGACTCATGAATTTGTAAATGTGACTTTAACGTCAGTGCAATGAACGGTTCTCGCTGCACGTCAGTGTTCAAGGTTGAGGTAGAAATCAGTAACGGCTGTGATGAAAAGACGTGGGGCCTCGTCCTGTCCGCCTCCAATACCAGCCTACCTCCAATGTCATCTTTTTGGAGCAATGTTTTTTTTTGTGTCCTTGAGTGAGACAGGCTTCCGACATGAGCCCTTTCTGATATGTTTAAGTATAACACCATGCTGTTTCTCAGCGTGTTGTCTATCTGCCTGACAACCCCCCCCCCCCCCCGACCCCTCCTGGAACCCCACCATTCTCCCAATGCAAATAATGAAATTCAAGGGTCAAACTTTCAACCTCCTAAAATATGGCGAGGCTTTTGTAACATTTTAACAATGCAAAATGTCATGCTTGAATCAAAGAAGTGAACGACTGTTCATGTAACATGCAAAAACGTTCTTCATTTACTTATATAAGACAGCTAGCGCGAGTCAACCTGCGGCTTACACTCGGAGCTAGTGCAGCAGTTAATAAATGAATGAAGGATGTGAGTCTGTTTGCTTTACCTAACTCCCACTGTGTATTCTTTATATTTTCATCTCTTTTGATCTTATTCCTCTCTTAACACCCCTTGTTGAGGCTGGTCATTTTTTTTATTTTGGAAAAAAAAAGCGACCCCCCCCCCAAAAAATAGATAACCAAGTACCGTAGAAAGCTAAGACCTTGCAAGATTTACAGAAACACAAATATTCATATTCAAAACAGTTTATTTTTAAACCACTTAACTCATTTAGTACCAGCCAATTCTGGACCAAATCTGAAAAGACGTTTAAAAACGTCTTTGGGAGTGACTGAGTTAATAAATGTATGACGAATAAAGACATTTGACATGAGACTTTTTCATCTTGGACCCAATTTACAAAGACTGCTTTTACTTATTCATCTTTCGTATAATCTATTATTTACTGTAAGTGTTACAGGTCGTAATTTAGCGCCTTCAACCTTTTGTGTACTCTAATAGGCATTTATCTTCCAGCTGTTCAAAGAGGTAAATGATGATGTTCGACAGGAAAAACGAAGTGTGACGTGAATACTAAACCCAATTCATAAATTAAAGTCAATGTTGTGTAATCAACAAAGGTCGCAAAACAATAATGCGGTATTACGAGCCATCAGTGGCCACAACATTGTGGACAAATAACAAGACTCAATTGTGATTGACATTGTAATTTGTAACATGACTCAGTATAATGCAGTACAATTCTATGCCAGCTTTTTTTGTATAGGTTGAATTTTTGAAACAACTCTTGTATTAAAATCCAATCACATGGCAAACTAGCTAATGAATCTTCCCAACATGTCCTCATTTTTTTTCTCAAACCAGAGGGTAGGACCAAATTACTTCTGACTGGTTCCTACTCTGAACAAACTGAGACGGCATCACTCTTCCAGCCTCGAAAGAGTCCCACCCGTCACATACTTAGTAGTAGTTCTATAAAACTGCACTGAAACTTCACTTATCTTCCTTGCAATCATACCCGTTTTTTTTTTTTTTTTGGGGGGTGGGTGGAGGTTGAGAGCAGAAAGCTAGAATAAAGAGGAATTCAAAGTGGAAACGGTCCGGTCGGGCTCTGTTGGCACCGTTGTTGGACTTGCAGCTATCAGCAGCAGAGATCTGCAGCACTGCAGACACTGCAGGGTGGGACAGGTAAATGCCTGGGAATTAGAAGCAGGGGAGCATGAAGTGAAATGTGGGTGGGGGGGGGGGGGCAAATATTTTAGTTAATGCAGATAAATCTACAGTACAATGGATGCTAATCAGGCTGCTTCATTGGAGTGGGATAGTTACTGTCAGTAAATATTAGTGTGCTACAATATGAGATACAGACAAACCATAGTCGAATAGTAATATATATATTAATACTGTACTTCTATTGGATGTCCAGATACAGGGTCAAATATGTTCGTTTGTCTGTTCAGAAAAACTTGGACTGTTACTGGCCTTCATGCATCCGTGTTGTCAGGGTGACAGGGTGAATCCGTGCAGGTGTCAAAGTGGATTCAGGGCTCATCTGAAAGATGCCAAACGCTCTCCTCATGTTTCCGTCTCTTTCCCAGAGGCCTGTTAACAACTTGAGTTACACTTCAGAGGGCACAATAAACACAAACGGGTCTGCTGGGCTACAAAGGTCAAAGTGTATCGAGATGAAAACTGAAGGACAGACTTTACCGGCACTGTACAGAATCTAGTCTCTCTTTCTTTTTTTTAATTCTATTTTTATTTTATTCTTACACTTTCAGACTAATCTAAGCAATTGTATTAAATAATAAAATGAAGGTTAGCAATTGGATTCATAGCGTTGTGGAAAGTAGCTCTTCAAACATTGTGGATCGTTATAGTATAAGAGCAGCATTATTTATAGTTTATCAATTTATCAGCCTGCCAAACAGAGTTAATTTTTTTTCTCCATAAAATCATGAAATTTCACCTATTTAGAGAAACAGAATGACATTGCAAAGTTTACATGATACTCGAGGTAACTGAACAACATTGAAGTGCACAACCAAGAGGCTTGCATGCTTGAATTTCATGCTGTTGCATCACTTTGTGCCCTCATTGTTGAACATTAGAGTTTACAACATTTTCAATTGAGGAACATTGCTGTTGTTTGGTGTGAATTAGAGGAGACTGTTATTTCTTTCCTTGCCATGGAGAAAATGATTGGGTGAAAATTGAGGGGTGCTGGGAAGGAACGATGCATATGACCCCTTGCTACTTCACTTCTCTTAGATTGCTCATCCTTTTAAGTCTTTTTTTTAAACTCCGCTCAACTTCTATTGAATGTACTGTCATTCAAAATAAATAGGGTTCGTTCATCACGCCAGTTTTAAAATGTGCATCTTAGGTGGGAACAATTGCGACTGGTAGACAGACATAAGCTCAAAGGTTGTTTATAATTAAACGCAAATTGGGTTCTTCTATCAATGTGAGACATCGATGCTTAAAATTTTGATCAGTAGATCATCTGAGAACTGTCAGAGAAGTAACTTGTGACATTTAGCGTGACCTTCCTGTGTTAGATTATTGATTGAAGCGTTCAAAGTAAATAGCGCTCTTGTTTAGATGAATGACACTGAAGTCAAACGTTGACTCCATATTCAAGTATTTAACCAAACCTTGTAGATATATATTTTTTATTCATACATTTGCTCCCATGTTTTTCTTTTTTTTAAATAATGGAGACATTTTCCACCACTGCGCTATTTCAGTTGACCTTGACCACAACCTTGGACACAAATGTGATGAGATGAACCGTTTAGAGTTCATCTTAGTGCTGTTGAAGGTGTAGACACTCTGTCATGGAGGTAATGGCTCCTAATGTCATTAGCTCTCTGTCTCTCTCACATACGCACACACACACACGCGTTAATGGTTCACTCCTGCTGCTCGAGGTTGTTTGAGCAATGTTAGTCACTGTCAGGCCACGTTTAAAAGAAGTGTGCCCTCCTTAAATAATTGAGTCGTTGCATCTCTGGGCCGACACATGAGTGTACACTCATGCCACGGTAATTAATCGCAGCCACTTTCATGGGCTGTTGAATTGTACAAACAAAGTCACGATATTCGAATGAACGTGAGGAGCGCATGATTTGTGGATCGGAAGGATTAAACCGCAGCGTGCGGGTCCACAAGATGCGGCCCCTGGAAGCCCGGGAAGGATAAAAAGTCGCCTGGATAAACAAGACATGACCTTACGAGTGAGACAAAGCGCTCTCGTAGCTCAGAATAGGGAAATTTAATTCTCCTCAAATCGGCTTTCATTGCTGCCGAATGCAGCCCGGGGGATTATTGTTCAGCATTGTCTCCCACCCAAAAAGTACAATAGAATTTCATTCCATTGCATCACTTGCGTTCTTTTGCGCCACGGATAAACAGAGAGTCACCCTTGTGCGCATTCATTCAGCACGGCGAGGCCCGGGGAAGCCGGGAGCATTAGCATGGAAGGCGACAGGAAATTAATCTGCGATGTGATGAGAGCGCCAAGGTCACACGTAGGCCGACCACCAAGAACGAAGCCTTTCACCGAGCGATGAATGATGTCTCTCATTCGCAACACGGTTCTCGTACGAGATGATGACACCTACTGTATCTCTGAGTGCATGATGAAACAACGCCGATTTGATTTACAGTATTTGTGCTGCTTTCCTCCCTGTTACTGTTTTGAAAGCCCTTACATGCTGAAATGAATCTTTAAAATTGTTGTATGTTGTGATTTTCAATAAGTATCTCACTGAGGCAGTTTTTTTAAAGTTTGCTTTGTATTCCAGTCAGCTGTGTTGAGTGCAGTTTACTGCGCACAAGGCACATCATTACCTCTGGAAACCCCACCAGGGGAAGCCTTCATTTTTAACTTGCAGCAGAGGCGCTGCATGAGATTTTATGGTTTATTTATTATCCACAAAGTTGCGTTGCTTTTTAAGGCTCTGTTTTTCTGAAACAAGATCTAAGGGATTTGCATGTAGTTGTAGTATGCGAAGAGACGAAGGGACTGCCTTTTTTAGTTACATTCAGTACGGATCATCCCAGGTGGACTGATCAAATTCCGATTATCTGATTACACGGGTGGCCTCGACCATCTTGATTATTTCCAATGCATTAAAATTGATTGTTGTTATAGCACAGCTCCCATAAAGTCATTGGAAATAGTTGAGCACTGTGGGAATTTGATTTCAGCTAATTAGATTCTAATACTATCTTCATATCATCATAGGGTGAGTGTCTCTTTTAAAAAAATAAATAAAAGAGACACTTTAGTTCCATCAAAATCAATAGTTTTTGCTGAGAAAAACACAGAGTATGTCAGGGTTCATTTTTATGCCATCATGCGGCTTCCACCATGTTTTGCACATGATGTGGTGTGCTTTGGATCATGAGCTGTTTCTTTCCCGAATGGCCGTTGCTCCTATAGTCATCTTGGTTCGTATAACCTTCAAGATATCATGGATGGTTAATGAATAAGAATTACGCCTGACAGTTGGATAAAAGCAACACTGAGCTGTCAACTTGTGCGTCACTCCAAAGAAATCATTTTCTTCTATGAGCGTTGGACCAAAGTACTGATTGGTTCTTGCTTGTAAAATATTTAGGTGAACGGAAAATGGAGAAGGGCGATAGACCCCCTTGATATTATGCCAAAGTAACCTTGTCTACCTTGAAGGACATGATGAAAAATCAAAAGGGTTTTATGTTAGATGCAAAAGAATATGACCTGAAAGTTGGAAGAAGATTAATTCTGACCTCAATAGCACTGACAGAAACCTCAATGAAAAAATCAAATTCTATTCCGATTTATGAGGACCACAATTGAGGTTGCTTTGATCATTTTCTAACTTAAGTCCTGAATCAACAGACTAAACATCCTTCCGTATAAACAGAGAATCACCTGAAAAGTGTAATTACTTTTCTTGTTATGGGGATCTAAATGTCTCTCTAAATACCGGTCCTGATAAAAAGTGCTGAGTAGTTCTCTTTACGATGTGATCCACAAACAACAATCACATACACACATCACATTAGGATTGTACAATAAGTATATCACAGTTGCTCTCTCTTGCCCTCTCTTTGGCTACTGCCTGTCAGAGTCGATCAGTTCTGTTTTATTTCAGACGTCTGATTGATTACCAAGGCCACTTAAAGTGTGACAGCAGCTATTTTTATCCAGCATAGGGCAGGAGATCTTGAACTACAGTCACTGAGCCCCAAACAAGAGGTGGATGGCAGCTGCTCCTGTTTATTAAAGTGGAGATGTATTATTCAAATATGCAATATGCTAAGTTGTCGTTCAGTAAAACCAAGTTCTATTATACTATAAAAGTTCCCCTGTATGTTGGGATGAGCTTACCCTTAATAAAGACTCAATTCTGTCCAAATGTATCTTCAAGGATTTTGGAATGGGTTTGTTTTGCAGTGGTCCATAAATTGTTAAACAAGTAAGGGTACCATAAAAATGATTTATGAATTGATTGTGAACCAATTTCATACACAGATTGTTATGAAATTGCGAAACAATGATATCCCTACCTCAGGTTTCTGGAGTAATTCAAAACGACCTTGGTGCGATAAAAACTTGCTATACAATACAGGTAGCCCTCTGAAGGGTTTGTCAAAGGGTAAACTTGTTTTGTTAATGCTCTAGAAAGTGTAAAAATGAAAAATAAAGCAGGAATTACCCCTTTGATTGCAAAATAGTGAGCCCATATTATCTATAGAGCTTAGTTAGCACTTTTACACTATTCAGATTGTAAATGGGAAAAGCTCTTTATTATTGTTATGATATCGATTACCATTTCTAATAAGGACCCTTTGGAAACAGAAAGGATTCACAAATAATTGGCAACTCCGACAGTAGTTCATAACATAACTGTGGAAATCACAGGAAGCCACTGGACCCGCTAAAGAAATCTACAAATCTCCATTGGCAAATACAGTTCAGCTTTACAGTTTTGCCAAGAAAGTTCCAGAGAGCAGATGTAGAGTATTAAGTTGCGCACCTGTCAATGCAACTTTCAGAGGAAGAGCGACCCAGGGACCACGTGGCGCACAGCGGCCCAGATGTACAGCCGGCGGCGGGCGCGGCCGGTCCGGAATCGAGCTCCACCAGGCGGAAGCTGCACTGCTGCATCCGGATCACGGCGGTGCAGGCGCGGAAGGCCCTGTGGGGGGTCGCCATGTTGATTTGCGTCTGCTCGTCATGGGCAGGCTCCACCCAGCTGGCCAAGGTGACCTTCAAGCACTTTGACGCCCCTTTCACCCTCACTTGGTTCGCCACCACCTGGAACTGCCTCTTTTTCCCGCTCTACTACGTCGGCCACCTGTGCAAGAGTCCAGAAAGGCAAACGGCCAGACAGAGATTAAGGTGAAAGCACAAAACACACAAGGCATCTGCTCTCTCCCTGTGCCACTCCGCGGTTGTTGTGCGTTCATGTAGCGCTTCTTTTTGGTTTTTAAAACTACTGGACTGGCACACATCGGACAGTGCAGCATTTTTTTTTGGGTCGTTTTGCACTGGGGAGAGAAGAAATGAAGGTTAGTCATGTGTCTGTGAATGAAAGGGAGTGGAATGGAAAGGTTCCAAGAAGTAGGGGTTGCAAAGGCGCAGCATGAGTTCAAGTACTTGGGATTAACTGTTCGGAGTGAGACGTGTGAAAGCGAGGCAAAGAAGAGAGTAAAGAGATTGACCAGTTAAGGTTAAATGAATATTTTATAGAATTTTAGACGCGCCATGCTGTATGGGTTGGAAACCGGAGCAAACACTAGAGACACAGTTGGAGGTGGTAGAGTTGACGTTGCCTCATGGGAGTGACACGGATAGACAGGCTCACCAATGAGCTCATCAGGACGACAGCACAGAGCAGAGCGTTTGGAGACAAAGCTCGAAACGTCCGATTGATATGGTCTGGTTCACGCGCAGGTGAGGGAAAGTGGATAGAAGGATGCTGGAAATGGAGCCGCCAGGTAGGAGACAAAGAAGACCAATGAGTTTTTATGGATGCGGTGAGGGAGTGGAAAATGCAGATGGCAGGGAGAGATGGAAGAAGTTGATGTGATGTGGCAAGCCCTCCATAGAGTGAAGCCGAAAAGAAAAGACGACGAAGATGTCGTTTTTGCAGAGAATGAACAAGGATCATTTCAATGTCATCTGTCTGTCAAACTTATCAAAAACGTTATTGTGGTTGGGTAAACATTCTCAAATAATTCCTGTGCCACTGAACTAGAGGAGAAATATTGAAAATAAATAGAAACACATATGACAATCCATCCATCCAATTTTCTCTTGGCTTTGGATTCTTAGTGAGCTGGAGCCTATCCAATTTGTTTTTGAGTGAATGGAGGGGTACACCCTGGACTGGTTGCCAGCCAACTGCACATTCGGACGAAACAACGCACACTCACATTCACACTTATGAGCAATTCACAGTCAGCGATAATGCATGTTTTTGAAATGTGCAGGGTGTACTCAGAAAAAACCCGAACATGGGGAGAACATACATTCTCGAATTACTACTTGTGTGATATTTCTCTTCAGACACACAGGGAACAGCACTCATCCCTCAGAACTGTTTGTCACCGTTGTATGGTCAAAAACCGTTTGTCACTCTTCAAAAACATGCCACCAGCATGGGGCAGAAGTGATCGACAACTCCTTCTCTGAACGGATGTTTCACTTCACACCTTCACGTCTTCCTTCCTCGCTACCTCCCACGGTCAGACAAGACGGATATGGACACACACACGCACACACACATGCACATCAGCTAAACTCAAACTCATCAGAGCCTGTGGTGCCACAACAGAAGTTGTATAAAACATCATGTGCCCTTCCTTCAAGGACATGATTGTTTTATTGGCTGTACGCCATCACTCCTTTGCAGGAGCGTTACCCAAATGTGTTGTTCAACAATCAGAGCCAGGAAACCTCAAAGGCCTCCCCGCTCAGTCAGAAGAGATAGTCAGCATTTTCCGCAGCTTGCCAATTACCTACCTCCGCTGGGCTGCGGCAGAATGTATTAAACACTAAACACTAACTATGATATTGAGTAGCGGAAAAGTTCAGCTCCGTTTTCTCTAAATGGAAATAATGGAAATTATTCTTTTTAGATTAAGATAATTAGACGCGCATTATAAACAAATAATTGGGGGGATTTTCAAGTAAAAAGTACGCAAATGTTCTAATTTTCAAAAATTATGAAGACAAGATCCTGTTTTTTTCTTAATCTTCTAGTTTGTGTGCAAATTAGCGAGGCTAAATGCGGAATTTTTGGTGGCAAAATGCAATCTTTTTGTGTGCTTTATTATGATTTTTTTTCTAAATCTGTGTCTTTCACAGACAAAATAAGACAATTCCCGCTCTAATTACAGTGCACAACATCCTAATAATATCTAATACTGTACTTTGTTTTCGAAACACTTCCCTCTTGTGTCTAATGAATTCAATTTAATCACCCGGTCTTGTGTCTGCGTAGGGAGTGTTGTCGCTTTTTTGGGGACGACGGGCTGACCCCCAAGGTGTTCTTCACCAAGGTGGCCCCCTTTGGCCTGCTGTGGATCCTCACCAACTACTTGTACCTGCAGGCCCTCAGGAAGATCAACACAACAGACGTGTCGGCGCTCTTTTGTTGTAACAAGGCCTTTGTCTTCCTGCTCTCCTGGATTGTCCTGCGAGACCGCTTCATGGGCATCAGGGTGAGTTCATGGTTCACATCTTGAGTTTTTATAGAACAAGCAGCAGGAGCATGACACCATAATATGTATGGTTTGTTTTGTGTCGTCATTGTACGAAAATGTCACAGTCCTCATTTAGACTCTTTCAAGTTGTTGTGGAAGTGGCCGCTCAATGCGCCGAAGCCACCCGTCACTCTCCTGTCAAGTGTCAATCGAATACCACTACTATGAACCGGAAAAATGGGTGGAGCATATCTTATGCCTCCACATAACATGTTTGAGCCACAAAAATATATTCAACTAGATCAAGTGCCACGAACTGTCATGTTGGATTTTTTTAGATTTGTTTCTACCTCACTTCGCCGCATGTTTTCTGTGTCAGTGCGGACAATGAGGCGCTCTAAAAATTCTCACTACTCTAGACCTTTCAGTCTTTGCCAGTTTTGTGAATTACTATATCTTTAAAAAGTGTCAAGTGTTTAGAAACAAATATCAGATTTTTTTTTTATTTAAAGCTACTGCCACCTTATAAGAGTCTGTGCTGCTGAATGCGGATATGAACATTTCACAATTTTGGTCTTAATTTGGCTCAACCTGTGCAGGTCTGTCTGTATCTCGCATCAGTCTGTTAAGTGATTCAAAATAAGTCAAGCCAACAGGTAACACACTCACAGCAGGGAAATGAGAAAGGTGTGTTTCCATGCATGTTCTGTGTAGTATCGAGGAAGCAGTGGAAGGATTTAGCTCAGTGAGGGAAAGTATTTCCTTCGTGCAAACGTCCTCCGCAGAATGGATCCCTCTCCTCCTTTTTCTGTTCCCTTCACACACCCACTCAAGCATCTCTCCGTCTTCCCATTATATGCGATGAAAGGCGCTCCGTTAGAAGGAAAGCTAGATATAATCCTACCTCTCTCCTACTCCCACCAGCACCTTCTCTATAAATCTTTCTGTCTGTCTTTGAGGAAGCACATTGCAGAGTTTGGCTGTCTGCAGCAATGCAGGGGACGCTGGACCAGTTTGTCATGAGCGTGCACAAGCAGAGACGTGCACGAGCAAAGAGACGCTACATCATCCCTCTGCGATGTCGTGTGCAAAGGCAGATGAGTCCATCCTTTTGGCACACTCGTGTTGTACTGTGAATTGCAATCTCTTCTGGGAGTTTATCACATTGACACAATGGTCGATGGTAAATTCATCACTCATTGTTGATATGTACAATTAATGTTGTGTTTTTTTTTTAAAGAAATGAGGAAAGTTGTCCTCATGACTGGCATGTGTATTTTCTAACATTCTAATCTAGTTGCAATAAAGGAAATGAGGGGCGGCCCGGTGGTCGACTGGTTACCATGTCCGTCTCACAATGCAGAGGTGCAGGGTTTAATTCGGGCTCTGGCCTTCCTGTGTGGAGTTTGCATATTCTCCCCTTGCCTGCGTGGGTTTTCTACGGGTACTCCGGTTTCCTCCCACATACCAAAAACTTGCATGGCAGGTTTATGGAACACCCTAAATTGTTCGTAGGTGTGAGTGTGAGCGTGAATAGTTTGTCTATGTGCGTCCTGCAGTAGGCTGGCAACCAGTTCAGGGTGTCCCCCGCCTACTGGCCGAAGACAGCTGGGATAGGCTACAGCACGCACGCGACCCTTGTAAGGGATAAGCAGATTAGAAAACAGATGGATGAATGGATGGATAAATGAAATGAAGCTGCAATTCTCGTCAGCAGGCTAAAACAGACATCAGTTGATTAAAATTCAGCATTGTGTTGTAAGATGTGGAATCTGTCATTAAATTGCACATGAATGATTTAATGCAAACAGTTAAGACCAAGTTCAGCACACACACACACACACACGCACGCACACACACAAACAACATGCACACATACTCTGATGAACTATATTAAGAATGACTTAGCAAGGCACACAAAAAACCATCTGAAGAAAATAGCACCCAAGGGGAGCTAATCCACACTGACAAGAATGACAGCCACCACATCTCCAAGCATGGCCCCCCGTGAGGAAACACCGGTGCTATAAAATAAATATATTAATTAATAAAACGCTTGAATTACAACAAATACATAAGTAATTCTAAAGACTAGCTAAAAAGATGTGCCTTAAGTCTCTTTTTAAAAACATCAACAGTCACTACGAAACTGATGTCCTCCGGTAGACGATTCCATGGGGCACCAAAATGGCTGAATGCAGCCTCACCATGTGTTTTGGTTCTGACCCTAGGAATAATTAAAAGACCGCAATAGTTGATCTGATGAAATTAGATTGGATAAATAATGTGGCCCAAGACCGTTAAGACATTTAAAAACTAATAAAAGCACCTTGGAATCAATACTGAAACAGACGGGGAGCCAATGCAGCAATTTTAAAGTTGGTTTCTCGCTCTCTGATCCCTGTCAGGACTCATGTGACTGAGTTCTGGAGTACTTGCAACCTTGAAATACTCTGTTTATGAAGACCAATAGAAAAATGCATCAGCACTTTCGTATTGGCCTGAGAGACGAATGGGCGAACTCTGGCTATATTCTTGAGATGATAACAACCCAATCTTGGTTCTATTTTTAATATAAGGAATAAAACTAAGCTCAGAGTAAAAAATGACACCCACGTTCTTCACACATTGTGGGTTTGAGGTACTATAGTTTTGGTGAAAGTGAATCTGTTAAAAATTCTAAAGACTCTCAAAAGTTCCATAATGTGGGTCATATATACAGTTAATTATGAATATGAATTATAAATATATAATTCATATATATGAATAAATATGAATTAGTTGACCTGCGCTGGCAGGCTTAGATGGTGTCGTGACTCTATCGCACTTTGATTTCCGCAGAATGCTCTGCTGACATGTCGACAAAACAAAATAGAGTACTGTATTGAAGTTTAAGGTTGTTGACCTTGAGTTAGCAACAACCCTCCACCTTGACTGACAGATGGCCTGCGGTGTTGAGAGAACCATTTTGTCAAAGGTGTCATGCCTGGGAGTGATGTTAGGAGGGCTTTGGCATCAGTACAAACACATCGCACATTTAACTTCCTGACACCTCCTTAATGCACAAGTACCGGTAATCTACTAACCTGGACCCATGCCTGCTTGCGATCTTTATAACAATGAGGCCTGTGCAAACATACGATCTTGAATTTATGGGATGCTACGTCGAGGGGTTTTTTTTTTGTTTTTTTTGAGGATGGTGTGTTTGCTGCTTTAGGCGTGATGGCTTGCAGTGGAAATCAATGTCAGACAATCAACGATTTAGAAGACCGCAGGAGCTTCATCTGCTGACTTTGAAATGAAGCTCATGCATCAATTAGAGCACAACAAAGAGGAGGCCATCTGCAGTGGCGGTCAAAAAGTCACCGTGCTGTGAACACCATGTTGTTATTAGTCTTCCTCTGTCTACAGATAGTGGCGGCCATCTTGGCCATTGCAGGCATCGTCATGATGACCTACGCCGATGGCTTTCACAGTCACTCGGTCATTGGCATCGCTCTAGTTGTTACTTCAGCGTCCATGTCTGCACTATACAAGGTAGGATTGCAATACACTAAATGGACATTTCATTAGGTACACCTGGACAATTAAATGTAAGAAATGTCAGTTATTGTTTTTTTTTTTTTGCTTTCATATAAACCAGTCTACTAATAATAATACGAAATAATAATAATAATAAATAGTACAAAACAATAAGTTGATGATTGTGATAGAAGTTTGCAGTGGTGTAGAAAATTCACTACATTTTTATATCATGAACTGAAGCTAAATCGGATCAAATAAACTGCTAAAATGAAGTACAATTTCATCATTGGGCGTGTTAAAAGCTGTCTCATAAGCAGAACAAATGAAAAAAAAAATTGGGACAGAAATGCAGCAAATCGATGTTTTATATAATGTTGAAGCTATATTTTGGCCAAATATATCATGCATTATTTTTTTTCAAAGGTTTAAGCCCAATAAAGATAAAATATATCTGTTCCCCAGAAAATGTAAATAACTTCGAACATGCCTTATACCAGGGGTGCCCAAACTTTTTGGATCGAAGATCTACTTTTCGATCAACTAACCTCACGGGATCTACCCTTACCGCCGCGCGCACGCACACACACACACACACACACACACACACACACACACACACACACACACACACACACACACACACACACATGCACACACACACACACACACACACACACAAATTTAAGATTTACCTGCTTTATTTTATTTTTTAAATATTTTTTTTTAGTGAAAATGAGACTGATTAGTGTGCAGTGTATATTAACACAAAAGATATATTACTAACATGTACAAAGACACACAAATGGTTGTTTGTTTTTTTTCTTCTCGACACTCCTCGGATCTACTTGGGACCTGTCTTAGATCTACCGGTAGATCAGGATCTAGCTAATGGGCACCCCTGCCTTATACTGTAAAGGGATATTTCACACACAAAAAGTAAATACTGGTATGACATTTGGGGGGACATTTCTGGACCAACATAGAATAGAATAAATATAGAATAAAGCACTCGAGAAATTCTATTGGAATGAATATTAAAAATTTGATAACGGTGGTGATTTGCAATAAAAAGAAAGAAAGAAACAAACAAAAAAAGAATTCCTTAGTATTGGAAATTTAACATGTCATATATATTCATATATCCCTAAATGTTGGCTGCCTTTTTATTCATTTTCCAGTGCAGGTCTACATTACAATTTGTATTTACTTTGTCTACACATTGTGTGCATTCATGAGTAACTCCTTTCCTTTCCTTCCTGACAGGTTCTCTTTAAGATGGTCCTAGGCAGTGCCAAATTCGGGGAGGCTGCACTTTTTCTGACCATTGTGGGAGGTGCCAACTTTGTTTTTATCAGCATTGTGCCCGTCGTCCTATATTTGACTGGAGTGGAGTACATAGAATCTCCTGGTGACATTCCCTGGGGTTACCTGTGTGGGGTTGCAGCCCTACTTTTTGGTAAATAAAATCACTGTGATCTTGTCATCTGGTATCACGTTTGACCGTAAATACTGCTGCTCTCATTCTGCTTTTTCACACAGCTTTCAACATCCTGGTCAACTTTGGCATTGCCATAACATATCCAACTTCAATCTCCCTGGGCATCGTCTTAAGTGTTCCTGTCAATGCCAGTGAGTGACTTAGTATAAATCAAAGATGTCATCGCTTCATAGTTTAGAGCGGGGGTCCTAAACATACGGCCCGCGGGCCGGAACACCCCCCCCCCCCCCCCACCACCCCCAGCAGTCTCAGTCTGTCACCGAGATAGACCCAATGCAACAAATGACATGAAAGCGCCAATCAATGCTTGAGACCAAAACAAAGGAAAGAGATGAGATTTTGGTGATTCATAGCACAGTATGGTTTCATGTTAATGGTTTGGCCCACTTGACATCTACAGAGTACGTATGTGGCCCACAATGTGAAATGAGTTTGACACCCCTGGTTTAGAGTGAAAATGCAGAAAGGTCCTTAGTGGTATAATATTAAAACTGACATTCTCACTGGATCTTCCTTTTAGATTCTTTCTTAATTCATTTTTATTATTCTTTCGAGTTGAATAATTTCCCGTCCAAAGTGTTTGAAGTAGCTCAGTCTACACAGTTACATTCGGATGCGTTTTGACAGGACTTTACCATCATTAAATTACAGGAACGTTTCCAAATGACTTTTTCCCCTCCCTCCTCACCTTACCAGTGGTGGACTTCTACTCATGTGAGATTAATTTCAACACCGTGCGCCTCATCGCCGTCTCCATCATCTGTCTGGGCTTTCTCATGCTGCTCCTTCCAGAGGACTGGGACCAGTGCATTATCCGCCTCAGCACCAAACTACGTAAACGTGACGAGCCGGCAGAGGGCGCAGCCCAAGCGGGGGCCTCCACAGCGCTCAACTGGAGAGGCCGAACCAGGACCTCCATGTCCACATTTTCACACTGACTGGTACCTTGTAGTCTGAGTCACAATGAGTGGGACGTTTTAATGGCCTCCATTGCTGCAGTGTCCTTTGATGTGAACTTTCATCTGTAAAATGTGGACCAGTAAGAGAGATTGCCATTGACTACCATCATTGAGTTGATGCATGGACACAAATCAGATGTTCCCTCCTTACTTAAATATAATCAGGTATTACAAAGTTACAGCTGTACCTGTCATCAATTTTTCCAATGCTCACCACCTGCTTCGCCTGGGAATACTTCTTAACTTTATTGGAGAAGATCTTCAGGACCATGTGGACTTGGCTGGCCTGAGGACAAAACACATGCTCAACAATCCAAAGAATGCCTACAAATGCTGAATACTTGCAAAATAATGGGAGGCAGCGAGTGGCATCGCTTGAGATGTCATTACAGATTCCTTCCTCCTTTGCACTGTATATAAGAGCTCGAAGTTCACACCTAGCGACACGATGTGCTCCTGTGGTGTGAACAGGCCCGTGTGACATGCGAAGCTCAGCGTGAGCTCAAAATGCCGTTACTGCACCTCGTGCCGTCCGAAGCCTTTTTTTTTTTGGAGCACTCCGATTGGCCCCCTGCATTCATGTGCGCTCCCGGGGCTAGGCTGGAACTACTGTCAAAGTGGAAGTGGCAACACCTGCCGCTCTGGCTGCCAGTCTAGTCGAGAGCTCTGAAAAGTAAAATGTGCAATGCATGATTAGCCTGGATTGTCATGAAGAGCAATCGCTTTCAATTCAGCCAACTTGCTTAAGGTTTTAGTAGTTTAAGTATTGTGACCTTTGGTTGAAAGCAATTAGAGTCACTGTGAACGGAAGTACATTGAGCCCCCCCTCCTCCCCTTTGGATTTCTCTCATTTACGTAACATTCACAATTAAGTTATGAGGAGCAGATTTCAACTACTATCTCCACTATCTCATTTTTGTATGCAATTGATACGTTTTCTACTTTTTCACTTACTGGACACTTCATTAGGTACACAATCTAATAAGATCCAATCTAGGGGTTATATTAAAGTTTGACATTACCAAAGAGCTATCAAAAATGTTTAGTATCGTGGTTGGAATTTGCAGTGGTGTAAAACTACATCTTTATCATTTTTAAGGAGTATGACTATCATCTTTGAAAGGCAGAATTGCTGCGTTCCCTTGGGTAATGTCTGGGAGCATGAATCTATTCAAATATAGAGTGTACCAAGCATCTCTTTGGTGATAGGTGATTTAGGTGAGGCCTTGTTTCTTTATCATTTTTAATACATGTGTGCGTGCGTGTGTATATAATATAGTTTTTAACAAAAAAAAATATTAAAACACTAACATCTAATCAAGGGGAAGCGAAAATTTGAAGACTTAACTGTAATTGAAGACGCCTTTTGCATTGGATCTAATTCGATGGTGTGTACCTCATGCTGTGGCTGGTGGTCGTTGCTTGGAGACACGAGCTATTTTTTTGTTGTTCTTTACTGTATTTATGATACTTGAGGCAAGTTACCAGCGCAGATGAAGCTGAGCCTTGAATGAAGAGCTGGAAACTGCCTTGTTGTGAATGTATGAACATCACTACGTGCAATCTGCTATTTACGGACTTCTACAGACAAGCAATCATCTGCATTTTTTCTTTCTGTTTGACACCTCATAACATACCTTTCATATTTTCTTACATCTGACTGCTGTTGAGACAGGGCAGGCTGATGATGACATCACAGTTATCAAGACCATTTCACTGCCTTCTTTTTGTTTTCACTGCAGTATACATGAGCTCTGCTTCCCATTGTCATCCCAATGACAATAAACAAGAATATTGTATTCCTCTGGAATTATTGCTAGACATAAATGTAAACCTTTGTAAGGAATGACGATTTTATACACTAAGATGCAACATACTGTATGATTATCACATTTGAGGAAGGAGTATGGAAAGTGTCATTATTAAATGATGGGTTTATTTGATCTGGTGGTGGTGGGAAGGGGCAGGGTCTTCAAGTATATTCGCATATACTGTACTTCATAAAAGATTACTTTTCAAAACATCGATTGTCCAAGTTTGGTTTCTTGCCAAGGTGACACTATTGGAAAGGTTTTTACAAAGGCAGATTGAGTTGATGAACTAATTGACCACAGAATGTGTCCCAAAAATGTTGCCCATTTTGTTCATGTGAGAAAAAGGATTTCTGATGGGGCATGCTCTACTTTCACGGTAATCTGACCACAGACATAAGTGACCGTTGGCACCACAGTAACAGTAGAAAATGGTAGTGTGCCGCCCTCTCGCGTCCTACAGGGGACCTGCAGGCAATTCAGCCTCCTGCCACCGCAGGGGCCTTGCCCAGTGGAGCAGGATGGTGTGGTGACTTCCATGAAGACACGTTTCGTATAAATTTTCACTGGAATGATGCTTGTCGTCACTACTGATGGTGAAAACTGGAGAGCAACATTGGGAGGTGTTCGAGCTGGAGTTCGGCCCGGGAAGTGGAGTGGTGATGCTGCATGGGTCCACCTCGCCACCCCAGCTGACAACGCTCCCTACTCCAGCTCTCAGCTTCTGCCTTAGCCCCCGCAGAGCTGCCTGGAAACGCTTGCTGAGTAGCGCGTAGAGCAGAGGGTTGAAGTCGGAGTTTAACAGCACCAGAAAGTAGGAGACAGTCAGAGCAGAGGGAGGCACGAGTGATGTTTCACCAGAGATTGCTGCTTCTGTAGCCTGAAAGAGAGCAACTCCAATGTAGGGGGTCCAGCATAAGAAGAAGGCTAAGATGACCAGAAAGAGGCGAGCAACTCGCTGATAGTGCTGCTGTGACTCCAGGAGGGTCTGGGGGGATGACAACATGGAGGATAACTCCCGGGAGGGAGTTGGGTGACCACACACACACTGTCTACTTTGATTATAGACCATTGTGGAGGGGCTGGGCAAAGAAGGAGGGAACATGGCGTTTGGATCCCTACTGCGTTGAACCGAGTATTCTAAGCTGTGAATCCTCTTGGCATGGTTACGGGCTACTTTGACGATGTTCACATAGCAGACAAGGATAACGATGGCAGGCACGACGTAGGAGAGGCTTGTCATGGTGGCCGTGTAGCTGGGACTGCTTGTCCAGTCCACTACACAACTGTATGTGTGAGTCACATAGGCCACAGAGCTCCAACCCAGCAGTGGGGGAAAACTGGTTGCCATGGCCTGCAGCCAGATCCACACGACCACAGAGCACATCCTCCACAGGGTGCAGCGGGAGCTGTAGCGCAGGCAGTCCATGATGGAGTGGTAGCGGTCTAAAGCGATGGCAGCCAGTGTTAGAACAGAAACTGTGCAGTAGACAGAGGAGGTGTAGGCCACAAATAGACACAGGTTCTGTCAAAGGAGGAAAAAAAATGATTTAATGAAATCATAAGAAGACTCGGAGACCAAGAAATGTCTTACAAAACATTCGCCCCATCCAGGCTTCACGATGGATAAAGCAACAAAGGGCATGACGCCGAGGCCCACCAGGAGATCACTGATGGCCAAGTTCATGATCAACACTGATGTCACCTGGTGGAGAGTCTTGGTGGTTGCCACGAGGATAATGACAAGAAGGTTACCTTCACGAAAAAAATGAGTGGTTAGACAAGCACATTATCACTGTCAATACCAAAATGTTAAGGGTGACATTGTCTCATTTGTTAGGTTGCATTTTTTTTTCCTGTTTTTACTCATTTGCAAAATCACACCTCAGAATGCAAATTTTTCCTTTGGAAATATATAAACATTGATGAGCCATGGTTTATTTAAAAACAATCTGGCCTTACAAATGTAAATGCTTAGCTTTGACAGACAGTATTGCAGAGTTTTAAGGGTATTGTGGTTGAAGTTTGTCGCGTGGTGTTGAGAAGGGTCTCTTAAGGTTCTTCGTTACCCTAACGAGGAGTTGAATGACCAGAAAAAAAGCTTCAGTTGGTGACACCATAGCACAATTGAGAAAATACATATTAGACTGTGCCATTAAAATAAAAATAAAAAAGTTATCTTTGTAAAGGCAGGGGTTTGAATAATAATCAGATTCGCTCCGTTTAAAGTTTGATTGGGGAGATGAATTTCTCAAGACAATACACGATTATAATTTTGCTTGTATTTAGATTCCACACGTGAAAGTAAAGACTGAATACCGTCAGAAATACCTGTCACCGAGCCCACACACATCAATACCACCATGACGAACAGCAGCGACTCCATCCGTGTCGACACGGCGCTCTCTGAATCATCCTTGAGGCTTGAGTTGACGGCCGCCGCTCGCAAACAGCCCGGAACTGACCAGCTGCCTTCCAGGACGTCCATTCCCCGTCTTAATGAAATACACTTAGCCCGGTGCTCTGAATGAAAAAAAACTGTTGACAAACAGAACACTGAACTGCATCTGGTTTGGAAATACTCTGAAACGTCAGTTGACTATGTGACGCCTTCTTCCTCCCACTGACAGAGCCTCTGGAGAATTAGGACGGATTGCTTCCCCTTCAAACACATTTTTTGCCCGTTAAGCCCAGCGAGTAAACACGAGATTCAGGCAAACGTTTATTTACACAAACTACTTAAAATCTATATACAGTATAAAACACTGAAAACTTCAATTGACAAGCACAGACATTTCATGCTGACTGCAAGCTCCATAAAACTGCATTACTGTAAAACTGTCTAGCTCTCACAAACAACTCAATCTACCTGTACATTGACCTATTCATTTCTATACTGCTTATCCTCATGTGTGGGCTGAAACCTAAAACTGACTTGGGCGAGATGCAGGACTGGTGGGCAGTCAATCACAAGGTACACATACAAACAAGCATTCACACACACATTCACACCTAAGTTCACTTTAGTCATCAATCAACCTAACCAGCATGTGTTTAGAACTGGGGCAGGGGAGCCAGAAAACCCGGACGAAACGGACTCAAGCACAAGGATGACCAAAAAAAAAAAACTTCACAAAGGATGGCCGCAGCCCGGATGTCTTGTGGTTTGGTTCTTCAGCCGTGTTTTGACTTGTCTTGACTGGAGGTGTTGACGAGGCGTTGGCGAGTGTACTCCCAGATCAGCAGGGCAGCGCTCACATGCACGTTGAGCGAGCGGATGACCCCTTGCTGAGGGATCTCCACGCACACGTCGAGCAGCTGGAGCAAGTTGGCGGGAATGCCTTCTCGTTCGTTGCTGTGATGACAGAAACAATCTTTAAGTGTGGGCCAGGTTGTTTTTTTTTCTTTTGCAATCCTGCCCATGACATTCAGCAGTTTATGGCAATCTTTGACCATACATATTTAGCACTGGTCGAGATGAATACCAGTGCTAAAGGTAATGGAAATATGACCTTTAAAAGAAGTTGATGTATATAAAAATCTAAATACTCATGCATTTGTTCTTTTCAAGTGTACTGTAGAAAGGGGGTACAGTCACATAATTTGTATTGTATTTCATTTATGAATAACTACATTCGCACAGCAATGTGGCATCACTTTCATTAAAGCTTCATAATTGTGGTTTTCGCTTTATATGATGATGCCATGCAGTACTTCCCCATCCACTGTGATTAATGAACCATGAATAGCCGAGTTAATTCATTTCCTGGCGTGCTGTCAATCAGTAGTTGATTACTCTTGGCAAATGTGTGAGGATGCGACCACCAAAGCATCAAGCACTCTTACGTAATGAAGTGTTTTAGTGATATTACACAACACAGCTGAACAATATGCTGTGGTATTGTGTAGAGGAGGCTCACTGGATTGTACAGGTGTACGGAACCTACAGTGAATGTAAAGGCGTAATGAGGGAAGCTTTCAATGAGTCTACAGAGGGCACAACACAGCGGGAACTGACAATCCATCCAATCCACGGAGGGCAATTGGGTGGAAAGTTACCTCATGCCCCAAACAACATCACAGTGGATAAAGGTCCCTGCTGCTGTCAACATTTTCTGCCGTGCTATCCTGAGGGAGGGCCAATTACAGAGCAACATGTTCTGACAGAAGCACCACGAGTGAAGGGCCCCGTTGGGAAAAAGGCTGAACCGGTGAGTTCAAATTAAATAATCTCGCCGGCTCAGACATTTATCTGCGTAAAACTCAGAGGTGAATGTGACGAGGATGCAACTGACAGAAAAACACAATTTCACAAGGTGGTGGTTGAGTTCATTTTTAACAGTAAAGCCTTGTAAATATGACAAATGTACATAGTTTTGTGACACAAAATGGTCCTGGCCCTAATTTCCTCTCTTACTTACCATTTGCCACCCCGTTTTGATTTGTAAAGCAACCCATTGAGGCACCAAAATAGCTGGAGCATGTCTGCATGACTTAAGAAGGTATAGTTTAGAGTTTTTAGCATCATTTTTGCTACTCCAGTTTTCCCCCTCCATTCCAAAAAAGGGGGTGTGTTAATTGAAGGCTCTTAATTATGGAGCCGTGTGAGTGTGAGTGTACAACTACTGAAATGAAAACACTTGGACTTTCGACAGAGTTGTGGTAAATCATACCCAAGAAGTAGCAGAGTCTTCTCGGGAAACCGGTAGTCCTGAAGGCTCTGACTGTTGGAGGTCTGCTCCACACCAACAATGCAGTAGCCCTCACTCTTTTTCATCTGCAGGAAGTCTGCCAGCTCCAATGGCTTTACCTAATGAGCAAACACATACCGTTTATTGAGGAGCACAAAAAACAAAACAAAACAAAACCAAATGACAAACCGAAAAAAGAAACTTTTCTCCCTGTGCTACCATCATCTTCTAAAATGTGAGTGATGAAGAGGTACATTGCTGCTAATTTTTAATCATGACTAGGATCATTTGAATCGAAAGTGTACTAGGTTCAGCGGCATAAGGTATCATTGAACAACGTAATAAGAGTCGACAAAAGAGATTACACAAACATGACAGACTTACATTTAATTTTGAATCATTAAATCATTCTCATTATTGTGGTTACACTTGGGTAAAGTGTTGGACAAGTAGAACTGTGCTGCGTCATACTAAGAGCTAATTCTAATAGTCTGTCATTTTATTGCAGTTAAAGGAGACACCGAAATATTAAAAAAACACTTTCAGTACAATGCAAAACACCACTGCCAATGAAGTGGAGTCAAAGTTCATACTCGTTACCTCCAGGAGAGAAAGCCAAAGTTCAGATGAGACACTTAGGGATTGAAAGTGTTTGTCGTTGATGTGACGGAGGTTGTCCAGTACCAACGCACTGGCACCAAAGATCTCGCAAGTCCGGCACAAACCTACAAGCGCACAAGCAAATACATGTTGGTGATGTTACTCTCGGAGCTGCAGACTATAAACGGTGTTGCGTTGTCTTTGCTAAACAATGTGATGACCTCCAAGGTTAGTGGGTTTGTCAATGAGTGAGGCGACCACCAGCAGGGCACCATGCTGTTTGCCAAGGCGAGCCGCTCTTTGCTGCAGAACCAGCTGAAGGTCTGGGTCCTGCCCCTGGATGTCCAAACACCAGGGGGTTATTTTCTTCTGAACCTCTGCCCAGCGCTCCTCCTTGTCGTCCTCACCTACGAGAGACAAAATTGTGACCATTCCCCCGAAAAAGGATCAGATGAGATTCAGGTGGCCTTGGAGCATGTGTGACCGTACTTTTATCCTGCTGGATCCAGTCTCCGGGCTGGAGCTGGCTCAGGTCAGGACTGGAATTCCTCAAAGGAGGCATCTGAAAAGAGCAGGACAGCTTCTCCAGCTTCCAAGGGGAAATCCACTCATCATCAGCTAAACCTGAAAGACTTGGAAAAGTGTAGAATATCGTCTAGGAAAACAAACAAACAAACAATAAGGACTTATTTACATGCAGAGTGACACATTTTCACGAACTGCAAACACTTACCTCAATGCTGTAATCGCTGATTGGATGAAAGGCACCAAAGAAAAAGTGCTCTTGAATCCTAGTCCAGTTCTTGTTTGCATTCCTAAAATTTAGCAGAAATCGTTTTAGCGCACTACATTGATGCTTTTGCAGCGACTGTAGTGTCAGATTCCCACCCGGTGTTCTTCAAGGCCTCAGTCTGGTGCAGACAGGCCTTAACCACAGTGGACAGCCCCTTCAAATCATGAACCGTCTTCTCTCCTTGGACCTCAACCAAGCTCCAAATTCGCTTCAAAGCCAACAGAGCATAGAGACGCACGCTAAAGTTGTGGTGGAAACACCACTGAAGGGTGATGTCCAGTGCTTTTGCCAAATGCATATCCTTAATGACAAAGGAAATAAATATTCTAAGGGCTGAGATATGATTTAACATCCAAAGTAACATTTTGAAGATGCCTCACTGGATTGTTCAGGGTGGGAATGATGACGGCAAAATGCACTAGGACTGCCAGGAAGGTGCAGATGCCAGTCTTGGTTCCTTCATGATGCTGCACCAAAAGCACAAAAATGAACGCTAGTTTACATGAAACCGTACAATTTGGCTGTTTTGACATCACACTTACTTCAACAACAAAGAGCAACCAGTAAGCCAGGAAAATAGAAAACAGTCAGCATTTTGTATTCTTTTTGATTAGCAGAGAGCAAGTTTATTATGCTCTAGCCCCTCCATACCTATCTGACCTCATCCATATTCCTACACCTGTCCGCTCTCTTCGTTCCTCCTCCTCTCTCCTCCTCTCTGTCCCCCCTGCTCGCCTCGTCACCATGGGAAACAGAGCCTTCAGTCGCTCTGCTCCCCAACTCTGGAACATACACTGGCCTTCGTAATACAGACTCATTAACACATTTCAAATCCAGCCTCAAAACACATCTGTTTAGACGAGCCTATTCACTCGGACCATAAAGCCATTATTTTAATTCATTTATTTTTTGTTGTATTTTTTCTTATTTTATTTGATGTTGTTTTTAACATTGTATTCGTGATTTTAACTGCTTGTTGTAAGGTGTCCTTGAGTTTCTAGAAAGGCGCCCACAAATAAAATGTATTATTATTATTAAAGACAAGAGATGGGGGACTTGTATTTTTCCCATCTCGTTTCAATTATTAAACAGGATTTTTAAAAATCATAGAAATCAACCATTCATGCGCTCACCACTTAATGTGGAAAGTGGGATTTTTTTTGAAAAATATGAAAGAGTTAAGTCGAACAAAAATGTGCAAGCTTACCATGTTGAAGCAGGCCCAGAAATTGTCTATTTGTTGTGGATAACGGACAAGGATCAGAATCACCGTCCACTCAATTAGGTACTTGACTGAAGCCTGATTACTACAGAAGCCGGCCTCAAAGATACTGCTCAGTATAGAGGCTACAAACTCCTGTGTGCAGTTACAAAACAGGCAAGATGTTATTCTTTTCCTGATAGCAAGTGCAATGAATAAGGTGTGAGTGATGTACCTCTTTGAATTTGGGCAGCATCATTAGCATTGTTTGCCATATTCTGTTTTTCACCCGGTGTTGTAGAGAGTTACTAGAGATGCGCGATGATTTTGACATGTTCTTGTCCTGGAAAGAAATTATGACAGAAAGTGTTTTGTTTTGTGTGTTTCAGCTGGTTGCAAATTGAAATTGTCATTCGCTGGGCAACAATAACAGTTGCGAGCTGAACCACAATATATTACACGTCTTCATGACATTGTATTTATGACACAACAGATCTAGGCATTATGGATGAATTTGGAGTTAGGGTAATTCAGTTTTGCTGTTAAGTTAATTACTGTATGTTACCTTTTCTAAGAGAATGACAACCAGCTGCTCCACCAGGTGTTGGTGCAGACTGTTCGAAGCATCAAGGCGGCTGAGGAAAGCCAAGGTGCACATGCGAGGTAACTGCTCATCTCTGTTGTCACTGAAAGACAAAGAGCTTTTGTTCAACTGTGACATGGAAAGAGATAACATCTAAGGGCAACATAAAAAAATCAAAGCCATAATTATTGTGACAATACAATACTCAAAATGAAGACCCACAGTCAAAAGAAAAATGACTTTACAGCAATGTCTTTAACAGTCATGATTTGTATAAACTTAACACACACACCACTTTTTTTTTTATCCGTCTCTATGTTTTAAGCGCCACTTTGAGGAATTCAAACAATCTGAAGGCTTCATGTTAAACGTTAGCACACAGGTGTCAAAGTCAAGGCCCGGGGGTTCAGATCTGGCCCGCCACATCATTTCATGTGGCCCACAAAAGAAAATCAAGCATGCTTGCTAAGGTCTGAACCAACATTTCAAATTGTCATATGTTATCAACACTAATAGTCATTATTCTTGACTTCTCATTTTAAATCCAGTTATTCGTCAATTTGTTGTGCACTGTGTATGTAGTATGTGGAGGTGATTAAATATTTATATGGTTTCCCAAAATTTATAACGGCCCTCCAAGGCAAATTGTAACTCCAATGTGGCCCGTGACAAAAATTAGTTTGACACCCGTGCTTTAGCACATAAATATAATTAAATATACAGTACAAGCCAACGGTAAAAAAACAAAACAAACTAACAACAAGAACTGACAGATGTTTAAAAATAAATGTGCATATCGACATGTGAAGCAGCTTTGGGACATTCTGTCCAGATGCTGAAAACACACAATTTGTTCAATAAAAGCATAGTCACGGAACCTCACTCTACTATTGTTGCTGTACTGTACTGTATATACCCCCAACTTCTTCACATTGAACTCCAGCAAACCTACTTTACAAATCCTTTTTGACGCAGACGGCTACTATTGAAAAAGTTCAGACAACTCAATGTGACTAATAATAAATTTACTGATAAATCTTCGTAATCACAAAAAGGCAGCAGCTCACCTGGCGACGACAGCGTTGGTGGCACACACCGCACCAAGTTGCTCTACGTATGCCTGGACATCTTGAACAAGCCTATGGAAGAAAAACAGTAACTGGAGCACCTAAAGAAAGAAGCAACAAAGCACTGGTAGAATGTCAACAGTACCGTTGATCTCTCCTGAACACAGGCCCATAAACGCAGCCCTCAGCCATGATGTTGATATGACTAAAAACACTGGAGAAAATTCTGTCAGCCTGGTTACTGCTTTGTTCACTAGCAGGCAACCATGTCTGACAACAGTGTTGCAGTAGAACATTAAATACGCCATTCTTGGACTCAGACAGCTGGATGATCTCAGCAGCAATCTGCACAAATACATCAATATTACTTTACGAATATTGGAAACTCTGTATTTGTGCCGATTACCTGTTTCACGGTTGCTGTCAGCACGGGGGCCTGACTGTTTGTGAGAAGCAGCAGCGTTTGGTGGAAAGCGACTGAGATGAAGCCTTTGAGGGCAGGCCAGAAATCATGGGCGTTATTGCTGAGCCCATGTACCAGCTCCCAGGTCCGACTCACAGCTTCCACACAGAGGGCCTCATTTTCCTGCGCTAACTGAGATCACAACATCACACTTTAACACAGGATACCATCTTCCTGTCGAAACTCAAAACACACGGAGACTCACTTGTGGCAACACCACCTCCATGAAAGTGAGAACAGGCAGTACCAGGTCACTGGGCAGCAGGGCGAGAGCATCCACGCAGCAGCTCAGAGCGGCGACAGCAGTCTCTGTGTTTCTGGGGACCTCGGAATCCCGAAGCATGAGTGTTTTGACAAGAAAATTCAGGCAAATCCACTGGTCCCGCATGAAGTGGGCAGCTATGCGACCCCAGTCCTGCAGGAGAGGGCCTTGCCCACCTTCATTGCTGAGAAAGAATGGATGTGGCACTTTAACATGACAGGCAAGTGTGTTCAACAGTGTTTTCAGACTCTCTTAGTCACTGACCTCAAGCTGTATGCTGTGTGAGGTTTTAGGAGCCTCTCATTGAAGCGTCCCAGTGGTGAATGACTTTGCCAGGGAGACGGCATTGGCTTGTAGAAGTGCTCATTCAGTTGTTTTAGAAGAGAAAAAGTATCTGGGCCAATTGTCTGCTGCTCCATTAGGTGACATACCATGGCAAGCGATGCCATAGCAACTGCTTTGGCCACCTGGCTTGCCACTGAGGGAAACTACCGAAAGAAGAATGATGAATATCTGAATAAGTTGAACGCTAGGAATAATATTTTGCTTCCAACCTGCTGGGACGGTTCTTGCAGGATGCTGAGACTATACTTGATGAGTTTCGGAAAGCAAGCTTGTTGAACTGTAGAATGATGCATGGACAGCTGCTTGAAGACACTCAAATACAGCTCGGCCCGCTGAACGTCACACACCTGCACAAAACAAAACGAACATCATAATCGATCAAATCCACAAAGGTCCTGATGTTGTGTGGAGACTGTTGTTTACCTCCAGCAGTTTCCCACACAGACGCCTCATGATAAACTCCTGCATTGAATCTCCGCACTGAAAAATGAGGCGCTCCAAAGCGGCTGTCACTTCATCCACTGTAAAAAAAAAAATTTGAAAAAAAGATTTGAAGTCACTGAAAGGCTTTTATTTGTATCTATATTTTTGTCCCGTTTTGAGGACAGGTGGGCACTCTTATATTTATCTGAACATCTGTATGAATCATCATGATTATACAAATCACCTTTTGATGTTTCTCTGAGCTGTAGCAGTCTGAGGACAAGCTGCAAGATCTTGTCACTCTTCTTCAGGGGCATGTAGAGATTGGAACCGACCCGGCTCAAAGTGTCCACCAGTGGAGATAGTAAGAAATGGAGCTCGTCACCAATCTTCGATCCAGATTGACTCCTCTCAATGTCACTTAACAGCAGAATGGACATGGCCAACTTATCTACTTCTTTGGGGTCAGGCAAGCTCTGTGTCTGACCTGCAAAGCATACTAACTAATTAAAACCATCAACAAAAAAGCAAAGACTCTGAAAAATGTGTCTCCTTCCAAGCTCACCAGTGCATACTGGAACACTAAGAAACTCGTGTATTTTGCCTTGAACATATGCTTTTATGGTTTTCTTGCTTGAAGAGGCACCCTCTTGATCACTTGGTTTCATCTTAAAATTGCCCTCATTGCTTGAGAGCCAGACACACACCTCCAAAAAACACAAATGAGGGGAAGCAGGTTTGCTAAATGAACTATGCTGTGCAGCTCAATTTGACTACCAGTAGTTTAATAAAAACAATTCAGCATACCTCATTCCAAAGGGCTGTGCCACGACAAAGTGACTCGTCTGCCCGGAAATTGCCCAGGAAGGTAAAGATGTCGTCGAGGGTCACTGTGCTCTGAAAGTATGTCAATACAGCAGGGCTACATCTATGATATGACAGCTCAGAAATTAGATTAAATATACATCTGGAGTGGAAGTAGCCATTACTGGTGGGTTTATAGGCAAATAAAAAAAAACAACAACTATGAAATGTATAACTTTCAACAGCGAGGAGAATAAAACATGCATTTAGAATTTTACAATTATACATCGAATCTTCAGTTGTGCCTTTGTGGAGTCTGCAATGGTTTTCTCTTGGTACTCCGGAGTCCTCCCACATTACAAAAACACGCATGGTTGGTTATTTTTGTGAGTCCAGCTGGAATAGGCTTGCTCACCGGAAAGGCTGAATGGAATATGCACTACAAATTGTACAGATACGTTGCTTACCACATCTATGAGACAGAGGGCGCTCTTCAATAAGAAGCACTGAGCTGCGCCTCTCAGGAGGACTTGATGTGTGATCATGGTGCAGCGCAGCACCTCCCTGTGTGTGGCAGACCAAGTATGTAATTAATGTGCACTTCAACTTTAAAAGTAGTTCATAATATGGAGCAGACCTGAGGGCAGTGAGCCCCTCAATCGCCAATAGTGGACTTGAAGCAAGTGTGGACAGGGCCTGAGATATAAAAAGGAGGGGTACTGCACACCAATGCTTGGATCCAAGCTGCTGGATCATCTGCAGCAGGACGCGGCCTGAAAAGCAGACACAATTTTAAGAGAAAAAAAGCTTTTTTGAGCTGAGAAAAAGATTACCGGTATGCGTTGGTACCTCTCTCCTCTGTTGGCAGGCTGCTGAAGAAGTTCTTCAGGAAGATTTGGAGTTTACTTGCCAGCTCAGGGCAGTCCCCAATATGCTGGCCACTTGCCCTGGAGAAAAATACAACAAAGTAATGTCATCAGACTTATCATTATAAACCAATGTAATGTAATTTAAACATATTTCTTGATGAGTTTAGAATCTCACTTGCAGAAGAGCGACGTTTCTGACAGAACCTCCATAAATGGCCCAACAACAAACTAGAGAGTGAATGAGACGAGTTTAATAATGAGGCAGTAGTACGTCAAGCGAAGTAAAGTCTGCGTGGACGTTCACCTGAGAAAAAGCTGAAGCAAAGGCTGGCTGTTGGAGGATATTAAGTTCAAGCAGGTGACACACTCCCGCTCGCATTAAGGTTTTATTCTCACTGTGAAACATCCGCTGGTACACACAAAGCAACCATGATGGATGGAAGACATCCTGTCCTACAAATCAAGTGCACAATTAAGATGTGGAACCATAGTTTTATTTATTGGAAGTATACAATCATCTTAAAGAGCAAACATCAATACCTTCATTTGCTGTAGTTTGGATAAGAGAGTCTATTCTGTTCAGAACCGGGCGGACAACATGGACCTGCATATAAAGAAGAAACACCACCATAATCTTAGCAACACTATTGGAGTGGCCATGGCCCGTCATCAAAATTGCTTTTTGACCTGATTTTCCTCCAATGTCTCCATCACCAGAACATAATCCTCCCAGAACTGTCTGAGCATCTGGCTGCTTTCGGTGGTCCATTTGAACAAGATTTCCTCACCATTTCCTTCAATAACAAGATCGAAAGAAAGTGGTTAATAAATATAAGCACAGAACTCTTCGGTATATCGCAACAATCTAAGGAGAGACTGACAAAAATGCCACCTTCACAATAATAAAAATGGAGCAATCACTCTTGAGCCACGCCTATAACAAAACACATGATCATTTATTCAAGATCCCTAATACCAAACTTAAGGTCCAGGTACTAGTACGATCTCTGTCCTCACTCGTAAGACAATTCAGTGCACTGGTGGAATGGCTATACAGCATCAAACTGGTATTTTTTCCGAATTTAAACCGACGTAACTGCACTAAACATAACATGGCCCAACTTGTAGGCATGTGACTTGCACTAATGGCCTTTTGGAGCCTAATACTGGCACCAAAATGCCCACAATTAGTTGTGTCTCTCAAGTAGCATGTATTGTTATACTAGTATGGAAAAGCTGAACTACTGATCTGCAGAAATGTCATACAGTGGTATGAAACCATGACAAAAAAGACACAGTAATTAGACCTTAAGATTGATGGAATATTGGATAAATGATATTTGGCTTTCCATATCTGTGAGTATTTCACCTTGTTGTGCAGGACAGTCGACTCCCTGCTCCTGTGACGATGCCACGCACCTTTTGAGCAGGTACAGTGCCCTCTTACGGGACACGCTGTCTCTGTGGATCAGTCCGTCCTGAACCACCCGCCAGAAGCGGAGACAGGGCCGAGGGTCTGGCTCAGTAGGTGCCAGCAGGTGGTCTGACAGGGAGGTCAAACACAGAAGTGTTCGCTCAGTTACGGCCGGTGTGCGCTCCGATGCGTGCCAGGTGCACAGCTCGTTCAAAGTCTTGTTGAGGATGCTGCAGTGCATTGCATTATTGCAACAGCCCAGCAGGGCTAACATGAGCCGGACGGTGACCCGGGAGAGCAACCAGTCTGGAATAGTTCTAATGCCCGACAGGACACACGACAAAATCCTCAACGTGAGCTGCTCGTCTCCAGATAAGCAAGGTAGGAGGGCAGCCAGGACTTCACTAGCCACCTCCACACTGATTCTCTCCACGTTAGGTTGGTCCTCATTTGACAGCTGGAGCGAAGGCAGGACGGTCAGAGCGGCGCGGCTCGCCACAGCCGGGTCACATAAACGGACACAGATGGCCACAAGTCTGCAGACAGCTGCTGTACTCTCCCTATACCGCACATCATCAGTTCCTGCTGATATCCTGGAGAGAAGAGGCAAGCAATGCGTCCAAATGATAGATTCTGTTTTATCTAGCACACATTGTCTTTTTGAGGTTGTCAACGAATTCGTTTCTGATTGAAGAACAATTTGCTCGAGTCCTTCTATGAAAGCTGTCAGTGCCTCAACGCGCTTTATCTCCGGCCACGCGTCAGATGGCCAGCTCAGGGAGTCAAACAGAAGCTCGTAGTTCGGAGAAGTAGACAAGATTGCGTTAATTAAAACAGAATTCATTGTAGTTAATCACGACGAGGTCAAAATATGCGATTGGTAAAAACGTATCCAAACGGCTTTTCTCGCGGCACGTTGACAGTCACTGTGGATATTTGAAAACTTCCGTAAACGTCATCACGAAATCCCGCGAGAATGTTTTGGATCTCCAGCTAACGCACAGTACTGTACTGTATAACACAAAAACATAGAGAAACTGACATTTTTGCTTCATGTAGACAGCGCTATACATCTTTTGAATTTTACCAATTATTTTCTGTTACACGCTGGAAGAAGAAAACACCCCCCAACCCTCAGCTGCCACTTTAAATAATCTATAAAATCCTTATAAGCACACCCGCATAGTTCTGTATCTTTTTTAATATGAATGAAAACAAAGAAAGAGAAAAAGCAACTCACAACAAAGAATAGCATTATCAACATTGTTTTTAAGTCTCTCTCTCTGCCTTTCGTTTCATCCGTTACATTATTGTTCCATTTTTTTCTCGTCAGGGGTTGGTCACTGCACTTATCTCCTACTTTGTGCAGTGTGTGTGTATGCTTGCCCCCCTCCCCCTTCGAAACCCCCCAAAAAGCACGCACGCAAACGCACGCCTTCAAGTTCAAGCCAATACCTGTACTCCCTCCACACACTCTAACAGTGAGTGCGCCACTGCCACCGACTGGAGTGTTTATGTATTATGACTTTATTCTAGTGACGGCAAAAACAACAACAAAACATATTCCCTGGGGTCACACACACACACACACACACACACACACACACACACACACACACACACACACACACACACACACACACACACACACACACACACACACACACACACACACACACACACACACACACACGCTGGTAGCGCATTGGTATTGTTTTGGTCTCATGACGAAGAAGACTTTTTAAAAGCAAATTACTATTCATGAAGTTGTACAAAAAAGCCGTAAAGGTTAGTGTTTCACCAAAAACCGACACATGCCTATTTTGTGATTCGTGTATAATATGTATACATCTTAGAAATTCATTTGAAAGAACTTGGGAAAACGAAGCAACAAGGTGGATGCTCAATAATACAAGCTTGTCTTCAAAGTGCTGGTGGGGGTTCTCTGCCAGGAAGACAGTCTGGAAGAAAAGCTTCCAGACAAACATCTCCCATTATTACTGCCGTCACATGACCAAAGCAGTCTGGGAGGGTCTGGTAAGAATTGTATCTCAGTTGAGTCAGTAGGTCAACAAGTCTCAGGCATCAAATCTTTTTTAACGTTTCAAATGAAATATATACACTACATTTATGATTCCATAAAAAGAATTGTGCATGTGTCTCTATATATAGACTTGTGTATCCAATTTGCAGTTTTGTACACAGACAAAATAGAAGTAAGTAGTAAAATTTATTTTTGCTATCATTAAAAAAAAAAAAAAAAAACAGTGCTTTATCTTAAAACGTTTCAGCATTGGGAAGAACCCGCAGGTTGGTCATACATTATCAGAATAGAGTTTCAGTGTTTAATCACTAGCATTCCTTCTGAGTGAGGTCATGCTGGCTAAAGTTCTTCTTTTGCATACTAATTGGCATTTACAAAACTGAAAATATCTCTGGGGGGAAAAATAACTTTACAAAAAGGATCTTTGTTTGGAGGTTACATAAAACAATAATACTGCAAATTCATTGTAAATGTCACAGTTGCAGATATAGAGGTTTGCAAACAGTAATGTTGTAATTATGAAAGCAGAAGACGAGCTTAAACATTTGGAGGCTTTGGATGAATGGTTTACAAGCTATAAAGAAATGTATTTTTCCACACAAGTAGCTACATTTGCTGAGGCATAATAATAGGAGAGGGATGACTGAACACACTAGAAAAATGCAGTGTAAAATGTTACGAAACATTATCGTTGGCACTGTGACATCTGAATATTTTAAGCATATAATAAACACATTACAAATGTTCTGACAGTGCTGGAGTACAAATAGATTAAAAGAAATTCCATTTGATAAATATCTAAAAGATCACAATGTAAAAATGTATTTCGCCCTTAATATTAACCCCTCAAGAGATTGCTGGCATACAAAACAATACAATTGCATTTTTTTTTGTACACACAAGTTGAAATGTCATCAAATGAAATTGCGGGTAGCATCTACAAAACATTGATAAAAAAAAACAAAAAACAATAAATATGTCACTGACAAAGAAATATTTCTGGTAAAAAAACAAAACAAAACTGGGATCCACAGAATTGTCAGCGTAAAATAAACAGATGAAAAATGGAACACAGGAAAAATGTTAGATCACAAAAAACCTCCCATATGGATCCCGTAGATAACCTTCATTACACATAAATGAGGCAAATGTGAGGACTTCTTTGTTTGTTTACAGAACGAATTCCAGAAAATGTTCATCTGCGAGCAGGTCCAGTGACAGACAGTTGGTAGACCTGCGACCATAGAAGGAAGGTTTGGCTTGGCAGTGCAAAAAAGGGTAATAGTCGTGAACTAAGGGCATCTTGGTGTCTGCCGAGGTGTCCGAGAGGCCGAAGGTGTAGCTGTGTGAAGAATCTGCTTGTAGTGTGGTCCCCAGGGGTGCCTGAGGTGGGAACAAACTGACATCATCAAGACTGTGGCTGTGCCGGTCCACATGCGATCTAGTTTCTCCCACCTAAAGAATAACAAAGTACAGAAAAAAGACAAACATGATCAATTCCTCTGTATTTAAAAATATAAAATAAAAATAAAAAGAACTTGGCAAATAATATAAAACATACCTGGGTACTGGTGCTATCTAAAATAAGGAGATGCTCATTGTTGTCTGGGAGGCAAACTTTGTTCTCTGGAGCAAATGTGTAATACAACGTATTATTGATATGTGAAAAAAAAAACAAATAAAAAATGCACTAATAAATGCACTTTACATCATAAATATTCTCACCTGGCGAGGTTATCTCAGAGGAGAGTGTGCAATCGACCGACACACCATCGAGAAGATCGGCCAGCTGGAACATCTCATCTGGATAATCCGCAAGAACTTCCTGTCTGACAACAGCCTTCATTTCTGGAAAACAATAGCAGCCTGTATCAAAATCAAGCGAGGCGGCCAACTGACATATTTCACCTCCAAAAGAATCTGTTTACAAAGGGTGAAAGTATTGAAATCATGTCCTCAAAGTATAGAGCTACAAGTTCCAAGATTTTGACTGCACCTTCCAGCACTTTTACACAAGCACCTTAAAATGCCACAGCTTGTGAAATACAAATACTTTGATCCATCATTCTGAATCCTTGAAAAGATTAAAATTCCAGCATTTTCATCAATCTGCAGCACCTGATGTGCGAGCGGGTGTGAACTTCTCAGCTTGCTCTTTCCACTCCTCATCCTTAATGTGAGCTTTTCTGCCGCTGCCGAGGCCAGACGTGGAGGAGCTAACTTGGCTAGCGGCAGAGTAGGAACTCCTCTCTGCCTTTTGTTCCGCTTCCTCCTCCATGGAGGCCATCTCTGTCGAGATGCTGTGTTGGCGGGTGTCGGCTTCGATACCCGAGCTGCTGGTGGAAATCCGGGACAAACCCGGGCTGCTTTCGCTGCCTGGTGGGTCCAAGTCCAGATCATCGCTGATGTAGGATTCTCTGTAACGCTTTTTTTCTAAAACAAAGTGAACAAAATAATTCTGGTCAGAAGAAATGCAATGAAGGAAGTTGCTTCTCTTGTACCTTCACTCTCCTCCAGCTGGCGGAGGTGCTTGAGGGCAGGCTGGAGGCTGAGGTAGATGCGATGGCTGCGGCTAAGGTGCAAGAGAAGGTGTCGAGAGCGGAATGACGACCCAGTGTAGTAAACAAGCTTCCTTGCTGACGGTAAGCCATCCGGTTGAATCTCAAATTTCTTTCCCTAAGCAGAACAACACACAGTAAACAGTCACTGCCAATGACACAGTCCCACTTGCTGAAAGAGGGAATAGAAATGATTACCAGGAAGGTGAGTCGTCCCACATTGGACCAGGGGAAGTCATATAACAAGTGTCTGATGTTGTTTGCCTCCTGCAGACACACAAAACAATTCATTGTAGAATGTTTCAGATTCAAGGATAATCCAGAAATTTAAATTAGAAATGAGAGTTTTTTGTCCATTTTGTTTCGGCCTCTGAAACGTGGAGAGGCCAAGGGTGTCTCTTGTTGTATCTCATGGTCTGTTTAATCGGCCAGACCCCAACACCCTAATCCCCCCCAGATGGTCCCTGATGGACACATCAAACAAGTGACGCATTTGGCAGATGCCTCGTATCTGCTGTTGCACTCTTGCTGGTGGCAACCCACACATTCCTTACTCGTCTGCTCAGGGTTTAACAGGCCACGGATCCAAAGAGTCAAGTCAGATTTTCTGTTTTGCACGTTAAATACAAGGAGCAGATCACCAACCCATTCGTTTGCGCACATACCTGATAAACCTGCATTCCTCTCAGGGTCAGGCCGAGTACCGCTGTTCCCCTCTCTTCCTTCTTGTCCTGGACACATGAATGATGAGATGTCAGTGAAGCTTTTGAGCTGAACAGATAAGATTGAGAGTCTGGCTAAACCTCCATTTTAGGTGGCTTTTCAGCATTAAACAGCGGCTTGGAACATATAGAAGGTTTTTTCCTTGACTAATGACCTTTTGCAGTCTGTAAAATGTGACTGGTACGTCCTCCAGTCGACATGACTCTCTGATGAAGAGGAGGATGGCATCACGTGCCGACATGCCCCACAGGTCCTGATGCACTTTGGGGCCATGGCAGAGGAGATAGTGCAGTCCCCGCTTGGCTATTATCTAGAGAAATGGAACAAAGGAAAAAGAAGAAACTATAAGCATTTTGATGGCAGTGGCATTATATATAATAATGTAATGGTATAAACATTCCCAGTACTAATAATAAGTACGCTTTGTCTTTTTTTTTGGTCCACTGTAGTGATTGTAGTGATACCACTCAATACTCCATTCGCAAAGGTAGGAGGCCGCATTCCACCCTAAATTAGCCCCTTGCGTGATTCTGGAGAGGATAAGCAATATACAAAACGTATGAATGGATTGATTATGAAAACTCCCTTGGTGCGGTGGTTGCCAATATTACGTATGGGTGAGCACTTAACACCAGCACTGTAATTCCTCAGCAAATAATTTGACTGGCAGTTCAAACTTTATCTATTGATCTATCTGCCGTCAAAATGGCGACAAAAAAACAAAGAAAATGAAACATGAAATGTATGCTGTATACCCATGGAGGAAAGTACTCCTTGGGTTCGAAGTAAGGGGCACTCTCTTCCCCGTCCTTGGGAAGCTGGTGGTCACCGAGTTCCGCCTGCATGGCGTAACCTGCGAGCTGGAAGTACACCTCCTCCTGTTGACGGCATTCGGAGCGTAACACCCGCTCGCGGAGGTCAGAGTAGTAGAGATGGCGTGCCTTGCGTTCACTGGTACCGAACCCAAAGAAATGAAAACATGACGAGAGGGTTGCACAGGGTGTCAGTAAGGAGGACAAAGATGGATGGTGTACAGTAATAATAAGAGCACATGAAAGAAAGCTTGTCAAGAAGTGGTGCACGGGTGAGGGTACACACCTGATAAGTCTGCCGTTCTCAACATAGTACTGCACTTTAATGCAGAGCACTAGAGGAAAGGCTCTCTTCTCAAAAGTCTATGGGAATAAAGACATGGGTGGGTATTTTGCATTTACTCTCACAAGGTTTTGTGGATTTTTCGAGGGTATGTCGCTGATATGGGATGAGTCTCAAGTTTGAAACGAGATACAGTATATAGATCGTTGATGTATAACTGTAAGGTGATTGTCTATGTGTACCATAATGTTCAAAATAAAATTTATTTTCCAATTCTGATATAACTTCAAATGTAAACTGTTAACAGTCTTGATGTTGGGGAAAAATAAAGATACTTTTAGTACAATACTTTTAACACAATATGGAAATCTGAAATAAAACTGTGCATACAAAAATACAATAGTGGCCTGATGACTACAAATCCAATGTAGTGTAACATTTTATATATTATTTGTGCTGTGAATGACTTGCACAGTATATCTTGAGCTATTTTTTGACGACAATAAATACTGCCAATGGGGGTGAAAAAACAAACCAAAAAACAACAGTGGTGTTTTGTTGTATGATATGTGTTTGTCAACTTTCATAAGATTCCACACCTTTCCGGACTCTTGCTTCCATTCTTTGGGTAAGTACTTGGTCAACTTCTCCTCCATGTCTAAAAATATGCGCTCATTGTCTGAGCAGAAGAAAGACAACCGGGAAAACAAGCAGACAGTTAGCGGGCAAACAAAATAATAATGCAACGAGGCAGAAAATGTGTCCAACAATGGGCTTAATTGGGGTGAAAGACAAAAAGAAGGCCTTAGTCCTTCGTTAGAGAGGGAGCCAGCTATCTGGCTTATCCTAATTACGACCATTTTAGTAGTACTTATTTGAATTCTCATTCAGTAGAGAATTTGACCACTATGCTGAGAATAAGGTGGTGGTATCAGTCTCTGCGTTTGTCAACCTTATCTCTTTGGTTGCATAGCTGAATAATGTTCACCGAGCTGTTTCACAACTTGTTCTTGTCAACATCCATCAATTCCTGGCAGTTTTCTGGACCACTCTGACTCATTCACGACTCATGTTTTTGAGTTGGAGTTGAGTCATTAGAAGACCACCCCACCTCCTCCACTCTGTACCCCCTCTCCCCTCATCCCCAGACTCCCACCCTTCTCATCAATCCATCCCTCCCCTCCATGAAGGGGAGGAATGCAAGGGTGCATTCCAGGCTTAATGAAGTTAATATTGCAGGAATCTCTGGCCAAGTGATCGCTGAACCAACACCAAAAAAAAAAAAAAACAACAAAAGGCTGCTTGTTGCGGAGGTGAGCCACATGAGATTTCCAAGGCATCTCAAAGCATTTGAGCAAGCAAGAATGAACGAAGCCAAGAAAGTATGGCTCAGAGGTCACTCAACATCCACTCATGTAGACCCGGAAGACCTGAATGAAAAGCTAATGGTTTTCGGAAAATGTGTGAGTTCAGTTTGGTAAGGATTTAATCATATTCATTTCATAATAAATTCGGGTACCAGTAATGGCACACAGAAAAAAAATGACAATCATACAACCACAATTGAAATTCATTTCGACGCAACGCTGGTTATGTTGTGTTACACATGTACATGTCTTAGATCAGGGGTGCCCAAACTTTTTTGACCGAAGATCTACTTTTCGATCAACCAACCTCCCACGATCGACCCGTTACTGCACATACGCACACACGCACGTACATGCCATGATGAGCAAAGCCTGACGCTGAGGCATACTACGCATGCCTGTTAATGATCGTACCTCACGCATATCATTTTAAAATGCTTCTCTCGGCCCTCCAGATTCCCATTCTTCGCCTGTCCCCTCGGTGAATTGTACAAAACAAACTCTGAATGACAATAATGATAAAGATAAAAGACATAGCGCAACAACTCTGATCACAAACTGCAACTGCAGACTTCTGAGCGCTAACAACCTCCGGTGATGCAGTCACATGTAACCGTATGTTAAAGATGACCTGCTTTATTTTCTGTTCTTTTTTAAATACTTTCTGTGAAAGTGAGACCGATAGAATGATTAGATTCCAGTGTGCATTAACACAAAAAATATATTACTAACATGCACAGAGACACAAATGTTTTTTTCCCCTCTCTACACCAGTGGTTCTTAACCTTTTTAGAGGTACCAAAACCAACCAGTTAATGTGCACATTAACCGAACCCTTCATGAGTGTAAAATAAATACTTAAAAAAATAAATAAATTCAAGATATAAACCCCCACCCGCATTTATTAAAAACAGAAAATGGCAGAGGCTCCGTCAAACCCCCGAGACTGACTCACCAAACCCCTGGGGTTCGATCGAACCCAGGTTAAGAACCACTGCTCTACACCCTTTGGACCGACTTGGTCGATCGCGAATGACATAATGGGCACCCCTGTCTTAGATGCTCAGTACAATATAGCTTCAGTGATTAGTCCACATCAAAAAAAAAAAATCAAAAAAAAGAAGAATGGAAAGCAAAATAAGCAGTGTTTTTGTTTTCAAGGAAGACCTCGCAGTTTTAAAACTACCATAAGATTTGAATGCCTCAATTGCCTCACTTCACGACTTTTAAGTTCCACTGTACAGGTACTTGAAACACTGCTGTTGTATACACTAGTGTGGACAGGTCTTGAAGGAATCCGAGGAGTGGACTTACCTCGCACCACAGTGAGGCCAAACAAGTGCATCTCTTTGATACCAAGAAGCTCTCCCACCTGACTGAAAATGTCTTGCGCTGTGGCCTTTGGCTAGAGCAAGAGAGCCATAGAGAACTGTGTTTACGATAAGAGTGGAAAAAAACTATTTTGAGAGGCAGATAATTATAACTTGGAGGCAAACTCACCCCGACAGTGATCTCCAGCTGGGTTTTGTTGGGAAGAAGAACACAAATATTTCTCTGCTGCTTTACTGAAGAGGTCATTGTGGCACCTTGTGTCGATCACAACTCAATTTTTTAAATTAAAGCTCTTAGCTGATCAGCGACACTTCATCCATATCAGATCTTAAAAAAGATGACATCTGAGTGAAATCAGCAGAAGAAAAACAAGTTGAACAGCGGATGATGCAGCACTCCTTTTAAAATGGTCAAAGATTTGCCGACTAACAGTCTTCTGTGACTTTTATACTCACTGTTCACTGTTTCAGGGGAAAAACACATCAGTACTTAATCCATCACAAAGACTATTTCAACAAAGTGTGCCGACCGAAAAAGACATCAACATCACTTAGCCAAGCGTATACCACAGAAAGCTATGGCACAGATGGTTATTGATCCAATTCATCAGGAAACTAAATAAGTGAATAATTGAACAAAAAAATGTGAAAACACTTCATCCTGCAAATCCTACAAGACTGAGCTCATGACAGATGGAGGAAAAATAAATCTATTAAGATATACAATATCTGATTTCGTGCCTAAAAACCTGAATGCTGCTTCTACTACGGTACAGTATTAGCAATTTTCTGGGAAGTATTTGCCTTCACAGAAACAAAACCGACACACTGTCATACATGACATCAAGCAAGATCAAAAAGATTGAGACGTCAGTGTATCTTAACACACCCAAATTGAAGGCTGTTTGCCATGTAGCCTCGCCTCAAATTCGGACTTCACGCAAACCCCCTCAAGCCTCAACTGGTACAAGGCTCATCTGATTAAAGTCTTAGGGTGATTTAATCAGTTTAATTACTGCCGTGCTCCGATTCTGATCCCTCTAAAACCTGCTCTTGACAATAAACAGTCAAAAGCAAAAAAAATAATAATAAAACAAGCGGGAACAGGTCAACTGAAACTGGAGCCACCTGCTCATACACCTAACTCTACTTCTTCCAAGAGGATGTAAAAAAAATAATAATAATATTAATAAAATAAAGATAGATAAAAACAACTTTTTTACAAAATGGAGTGATGGTCCCTCATGTCTTGTTTTACAATGTGTCTTTTACACAACAGTTCTAGACTCAGAAGTAAGAATGTTGTGTTACCAAATTTGACTTCTGGACATGTTCAAACAGAGTCATGCTCACATCAAGGTGTCAGGACAAACTGACGTCCAAAAACCTGAACTTCCAGTAACATGAAAATCTGACTCGCTCACCATGACAAGTCACACAATTAAATCTCGACTTAATTCAAGGAATGATAATGTCGCACACATCTTCATTCAAAATGTTGTGTGAAATACACTGATATCAAAATCACACAATCATTGACTTTACTTGAAGCTTTTTGAAAGTGTTTTTCCTATCAAACAATAAGTGACACAATCAATGAGCACTCGTGGTTAATCGAAAAAACATGGGGAAAAAGCTTACTAATTTTAATAATGAGCATACGAGTTCACTAAAATCTGAGATTAGTTCAAAGTTAAATTTAGTTTGTTTTTTTTAACCTCAGGAAATTGCCTAAATTGGGTTGGGAGTCGGGACAAAAAACAAACAAAACACAACAGGGGGAAACCCAGACTGACTGATCTGAGCTGAACCATGAGATTATTTTGGCTCCATCTTCATTTTCACCAACATCAGTTCAGAGCCACGTTGTATTTGTTTCTTTGGAGTCTACTCTAAACGTTCCTTCTCTCTAAGTGCTCATAGAAACACCATTCGATCCTGGCATTTAATGATGACGCAACATTTCACGTTTTCATAATTTTTCCCCGTTCTCATCGTTTGAGCTTGGCCAGCAATGACAAAGTCATACTATTACAAGATGCAACTTTGAATGCAGCAAAAGAAAGCAGCTCTAAACATTCCTCGATTGGGAAAACACCCACTTCATCCTCCACTGAAAAGGATGCACCTACTGAGGGCGTATAAAGGTTAAAGGTGTGGACAACCTCAGACTAAATGAGAGATCTCTATAAATCTACTGTCCATAACTTTTTAAAACTAATTTAGATGCAGTCAATGAAGTACAACACAGCTTATGCTTGGGTACAGAATGAATGCACGTGACAGTCTGTGTGACCATCTGAACCAAGTTTACAGTAAAAACGCAGAGACAATGAAGGCTGAGACATCCCCAGCTAGTTGATGACCAGGATAATAGCTGTCTTTACATATGCCAAATGCCATCTGCATGCTTATTTAATACCCTCCCAAGACTAATATAATCTCTATTGCTGGAAAAACAACCCCACCGAACCTTCAAGTTTTATTTTTTTGAACGCCAACTGTAAACCGAACTGACCAAAACCACACAAGTCGAGGAGTAAATAAAGGAAAGAAATGGGTTCACCTGTCTATCTCTATATATGTACATCTCTATATATAGAGAGAGATTCTTTCAACCGGGAAACAATACGAATTAATCTCAATCCAATTTGGACGTTTTAAGGCTCCGAGGAACTCAAATTTAGATTTGTAACCACGAATGCAATTGTTTTATGTTGATTACAAATGGACAAACGTAGAAGATAAGATAGCTGATGATAGTTGGATGAAGAAACACGCAGATTTCAAAATCATCAATAAAAATAGTAGTAGGGGATGCATCAGACCGGTTCCACTCAGCCAGTAACGCCACAATTTGAGAGCAACAAGTGCTCTAACTCTAACTTGACGTAAATCAGCAAAAACTCACCGGGCATCACATGTTGGAGATCAGTCTCATGTGTTTCGACACAGCTTTCTCTGGCAGTGGCTAAAACATGTTATTTTTCTTTTCTACTTGTTTTAATGTAAGTTAAATAATTACATATGCTAAGAGATGAAAAACGTACACGCCTGGCTAGTGCGTATGATGAATCACAAACCACACAACCCACAGAAGCAGATTTGGACTGTACCACTTCCAAGACTTGAGGGGTGTACTGCAGTACTGTTTTGCTTCTGTTATGTTCAAGAAGTTATTTGAAGAACGCGAACTTTAACATTTGTTTTAACCTCATGAGTCATACCAGGGGTAAAGTAACAAAGTAATCTTTTATAATACATCGTGGATTAAAATACTATTTTGTTTTATTACGATAGTGACTATTTACCTCATGTATGGGATACTCATATTATTCTAATTAAATGCAAAATATTATTCATTCATTTGTCTCATTTCTTTCTTTTGTTATTTATTTATTTTACTTTGTTTTTTTTTGGAAATATATTTATTTTGAAAATGTATATGGCCTGCGAGACTTGCTCTGGGAATAGAAAGGGCGTAGAGCGGTTTCCTAGTACAGTGTGCTCACCCCTATAATTAGATCTTTTGATGAACATCACCCAACATATTTCCACCATAAATCTTTGCTTTTGCAATCCACCTCCTTGCTTTGAAATAAAACATTCAGCAGCGTGTCTTGGTTAAAAAACACTACCACCTACTGGGGGCCTTGATTTGACAATGACTGCATGTCAATGTTACAAAAGCACGTCTACATGTACTGTATTGTTAAAAATGCAACAATAATGTTCAATCTGAAATTAACTTTTGTATTGTCAATTTTAATTATACAATGATATAAACATCCACCCATGAAACACGTTTTAAAATCCAAAAAAATGCTTTCCATTTGCCATAATTACCCAATGTCAACAACCAAATACTTTCAATACATTCTCAATAAACGGATGATAGAAACCAAATGTGCTTTGTTCAATGATGAGCATTTCGTAAACTCCCTCTGACAAAATGCTATGCTCTAGCTTTATTTTCTCCAACACCTTGTTGGCAAACGTGCACAATGCTGCATAAAGAATTAAAAACAAATGAAAAGCTTCAAAGTCTCAGCACAACATTGCTATTTCAAATCCAGTCTCTTTTTTTTAAGGATGGAAAATAGTCAATACAAAAGCAATCTGTACAAATGAATTTTCTGTACAAAAGCTTGTAAAATGTAGTTGCGGTGCAAATGAATGCAAGGTCTCGGGAAAAACTGTCAGAAAGGTTTTCAAATGGTGACTGTGCAGACTTGCCATTTTAAATATGTAGCAGCTTTAGTTTCATTTCAATTGCTAAAATGAATTGAATAACATACAGTTGTATAGGAACATAGATAAATAATGAAAGGAAACATTAAAACTTGGCAAACGTTGCCCCTCCCAGACAAACAACACTGGCAGTAGAAAAATAAAAAACAAACTCCATAAAAACTAAACAGAGAAGAGAAAAAAATAATTATGATGCATGTCTTATTTCATTAAAAAGTATATACAAGTAGTCCAACAATTGTCACTGGAGGAAAATTCAGCTAAAGTGAGGTATTAACTCCACATTCTCTTGTCCACGTGCAGTTCTACTGAAAGAACTTGAGGGCAGCAACAAGGAAAAACTTCTCCAGAAAAATCTCGGAATCTAGAACAGCGATGTGGGCAGCCCGACCGATGAGAGAATTGGCTGTGTTGGGAAGCGCGTGGATGACATCATATCGGACGAGGTTGCAGTCTTTGTTCTGAAGTACTGGCAGCAGCAAATTTTCAATCATCTCAGCATACACGGGACCTGGTGATGTCAAACACTTTTGTCACTTAATATAGTCTTATTAATTCATATACCGGTAATCTTCTCCAAAATATGAATTGCCACTGCATGATGTGGCAACGTCGCAAAGTACAGCCCATCAAACACTTGTTAGTGCTTATTCATTCTGAATAGAGAGCTCACTCTCATTTATTTGGCTGCCTCTCCGAGGCAAGGTCCTCATTGTGCGGTGTCTGAAGCCCTCCAGTGGTGACCTAAAGCCTCCATCCTTGAGGCGGGCGCCACGATCAATTTCACTGTAATTAATCAATTTGCCACCAAAAAAGTCTCATGGAAAAGCAAGCACGACTGGGTGTGGAACCGTTCTAATATAAAAGTGTATGTAAGGTGTCATACCAGTTTGTTTATCCTTTAATGCTGTTTTGCACATCTCTATCCGAGCTGAATGATAGGGTACGTAGCGATCCTGCAGTGAACCCACCAGAACCACATTCTTGAAAAACTGCAGACCTAAAGACAAAAGATCGCTTTAGACGTTTCCTATACAGGTACTCCTAGCTCAAAAGCAAAATAAGCAAACAATAGAGCAAATAAGGTATCACGTACCAGATTTTTTGCTGAGTTTATAGAGAAATGTCTGTCGAGGATCTGAGTGGTCACGGCAAGTCAGCTGCAGCAGCGATCCTGACTTCTTCCACTTCTGCATGAACCAAAGGCCTAGAAACAAAAAGTTAGTTCACAGAATCCTGTTTACTTTTACTATTACAGTATAAGGAATCTCTGAAATATGCCGACACCTACCTGTGTTGACCAATGCTGAACTGTTGTATAGTGTGCCCAAATGAGGTCCGGAGAGGGAAAGGAAGGTGTGTAACCTGCTCAGGTAACATTTAAACCTGGGTCTGGTCAGTACAGAGCGAACTATCAGGTTACCCAGCGAGTGGCCCACAAAACTGGAAGTCGAAAGAAAAGACAAGGTTAACAATGATCAAATTCAGTCTATTGAGCATAACAAGAGGTAGATAATCAGCAGCTCTAATAGCTTCCACATGGCAGAGAGAATACAAGAATATATATACCTACGAGTGTGTAGGTGTTCCATTTGAATGCCGTATTTATGCTTAAAAAATGCGTAAAAATTGGTTGATACAATACATCATTATTTACGTAGCGCTTTCACAACAGCTGCAGCTGGTAACAAGGAACTTTACAGAAAATTTGACATAGTTCAAAAATGAAAATTTCCTGAACTGAAAATACAATTTTAGTGAACTAAAGTGAAGCTAATAATATACGAGAATGATTGTGAAAATCCGCAAAAAAACAACTTCCAACTGCGGGTAAAACGAAGGAAAAAAGGTTGTGGCTTATAGTCGGAACTTAAATGCTCCCAAACATGGAAAGATGACAGGTGGCAAAAACTTGATGTTGGTCCTGGTAAAATGGGGATCATAATAGTTACAAGCCTGTGGCTAGAAGTGGTTACAGTGGCAATTATATAAATACTTACAATTACTGTATATCAATCTCCAAGCTCCCCAAAAATCTAATATATTACAATTACCTTATTTTTGAAAGAGTGAGGTTGTAAATCTGAATGTATTGGACTATTTCATCCAACAGCCTGTCTGTCATTGACTCAAAGTCAGCGAAGGTATCATTCTGGGTGGAAAACACAAGTAAAATTAAAGTTTAGATTATTTTATGCTTGTTGGTTGTCTCCCAACCTCGCCACAAAAAATGCTTATCATAATGCTGATCATAACAACAATTTTTAAAAAAAGATTACCTGGTTTCTCTCTGACATAAGGAAGTCTATACGAGCACCGGGGAGTCCAAGCTCCAGGTACGTCTTCACTAGTCTCAGGTCTGCACTGTTGCCTACAGCAATGTGGGGAACATCATCATCAAGTGTGGCATATAATGCTCAGAAAAAAATCATCCTTTGAAAGATTTGTCGCCTTTACCATCCAGGCCATGCACGCAAACGATAAGATGAATGCCCTCGTCACAGCTTTCATCTTCCTCCAAGCTGAAGTAGGGTACTGTGGATGCAAGCTCTGGTACTTCACTGTACAAGATGCCAGGAAGCTTCAATTGCTTCATTTCTTCCTTAGCCTTGATGAACCTGCATGATTTCAATGTAATTGTTGAATTAGTTAGAATGCATGCATAACCCTAATCGTGGGATGGAAAATCACAACTCACTCTATCATCTGTGGTGCAGGTACACATTCATACCACGTTAGATTTGAGGACATCAAGGTGGAGGGATGGCGCCTCCGCACGCTCTGCCCAGTAGTACCAGAGGCGACGTTGGTGCAGACTGGAGCTTTCAATAAATCCTGTTTTTCGTGGATGTGGCCAATGCCAAGCTGTTCAAACAGAACTTGCGCCTCCTGACAAACTGTGCCTCCAACACTCGTTTGCTCCTCATCGGCGGCACCATTGAAAAAGGCGTAGTCGTCTCCTTCTTCATAGTAGCCGTTCTCTATCATTTCATGTTCACCTTCATCTTCATCCTCCTCAACCTGTGGTCCTGTTTGGATTCCCAGAGTAATAGCGGAAGTTTCTACAGGGCTGATCTCAGATACATCTGTGCTGGAAGTTGAGCCAAAATAATTCTCTACCATGCCACGTTTTACCAAGTCAGTGCTACTTGTGGCGGAGTTACTTGAGGGGCATGCAGTTTGGGGTTCACTACGAGATTCTTTTAAGGCGTCAAGACCAGATGCCTCCTCCAGTCTGACCTCAGGATTCCCGATAACGTGGGGCTCCATTTTCAAATCAAGGCCAGATTTTTCAAGCTGGGAATCTCCTGTTGCAGAATCCAAGTGAGAGACCGAATCAACAGCAGGTTTGTTTACGTGCTCCCCAGAAAACACAACGCTTTGCTCCTGTACCACAATACTCTTGCAAAAGATGTCAGCTCGGCTTGAACATTCAACTTCATCATCTGAGGGCAACGAGTTGATAGAAGTGAGCGATGACTGAACCCCTCTGGCAGCATGGCTCTCGTCGGGGTGAAGAAACTCTCCTCCCTCACAAGGCTGTTGTACTGCACTTGGCCGTACAGGACTGAGTGCAGAACTGACTGCAGTCTTCCCTGGCTGTAGGCCAGCCATAGTTGACTCAACCACACCGAGCCCTGGAAAAGTATGTGACCCTGAAACGAGTTGGGCTGCAAAAGAGCTGGGCTCACTCTCAATGCCGGAATCTGAGAGGCGGGAAGAGGCACACGGAGCTGCTACATCGGGCAGCCTGACACCATCAAACTTTACCTGCACTGAGGACAGAGAGGGATGCTGGCAATATTGCGTTGTCTCCACCACGGAGTGACTGGAGTAACATTCTGCCTGGGTAATTTCTGGAATATTGCTGCTATTAGCACCATCAGTCCGACACGGCCTGATAACTGTAATTTGACCACCTTGGTTTTTGAGTCTTGGTTTAACGTCAATTTGCTTAGGTCCCGCAGAACACAGCATCTGCTTTTGGTTACTCTGATCGACTTGGTCATCTCTGTTTGGGGGTTGTTGGCACATAGGGCCCGTTCTTGTGCCTGCTGTACAAGCAGCAGTATAAGGTCTACTGTCACCAGAGATGGACTCAACCATACTCTTACCAAAGTGTGACAACGAGGCACTGAGGTCAGAGACAGAATCATCATTAGTTCTGGAACAATTAATAGAGTCCAACTGCAAGGCATCTTGGTCCTCCACTGAGTTCAAAGGAGGATCCCCTTCCTTATTCTTGGTGCTAGCATCGGCAAAAGGAGCTTTGAGGTTCTTATAACCCACCAGAACCACTGAGTCTTTGGATCCATGTCTAATCAGCTTCTTGGGATTTTCAATCTTAGAATTTTTCTTCAGTTTTACTGATTTTCCTTTGGATTTTGGAGGTGGCTCCAAGGTACCCTGAGAATCAGGTGGTAAAAGACCGGCCATTGCAACACAGTCCTTAGAACTTGATTTATCTGATTTACTTGGCACTGACGCCGACCGTGTGTTGTGCATGCCCAGCCAGGGTCCATCGTGATCTTCAAAATCCAACCAGAATCATCATGGATGAAGACAAAAACAAAATATACAGGTATGCTTACAATTATTCATTGAGCCTTAAAAAGGTACAGCATATGAACGCACCCATTATTTGTTACTGACCTTCAGTGATGGAATCTAAATAGCGATCCTCAAAAATGATTGGAATAGAGTTGATGTCACCATCCATATCCGCACATTCCACCGGAAGTGGAGGCAGAGACAAAAAGTAGCTGGAACTTTTGATCGCATTCGTCATCTGCTGGTGACTGTGAGCACTGAAGGAAGGAGGAAAGAAGAAAAACATTTCATTTAACGCTTGGATATACTGGACACTACCATCTACCGACAGTCAGATTTTCACACTCGACTGCAACATACTATAGCTCCTGATATGCCAAAGCAGACTGTCTTGGATGTTGGAGACAGAAGAAAGCCTCTGCAAATCGCCTCACCTGAAATAACAACAGTTACAAGGTCAAAATTAAGTCTGCTTCTCCAACTTCAGAGTGTAGATTTATGAGACAGAAATGATTGTTATTCCTGGATTACCAGGCGGGGTATATGATAAGCACTTAGGAAGTTTGAACTCACTCTTAGTGTGTGGTGTTCCACAGCTAGAAGGGCAGCAACTTGCTCCTGCAGGGAGACGATCTCGAGAAACTGTCCCCAGAGAGCCATCAACAAAGAGCAGAGCTGGGCTAGATTCATGTTAACCAGTTCTGCTAACTCGTCAGGGGATTCTGCTTTTTGCTAAATATTTTAAAAAGGAAATAAAGACACCACCAGGGGGCTGTAGTGAGCATAAAGTGGAATGAAGAGTAGAAAAGCTCTTGATTCACAACCTCATAACGAACGAGACATTTTTCACAAAAAACTCAAAATACAAGTTATGACCTGTAAGTTAAGACAACTCTAGGAGCCACCCAGGAACCTAGTTACCAGTATATTTGTTTTTTTGTAATTAAATGTACAGTATTTATATCTATACAGTGTTAAAAATATATTTTTAAATCAAAATATATGTAAAATATCACTATTATAAAATAGTAATACATAAATAAATATATATCGCCCTAGAAAGTGAAACACATAATGTTATAAAAAGAGCATTTTTTTCTACCAGTCTCTTGGCCGAAAGTTAATTTGATGACAGGCCAGTCTGCGTTCTATAAAGATTTTATATTATTAGAGATAAGAACATGTCCATATCACTGTATTATTCAACAGATCCTACCTTCACTTGTTCACATAACTCAGCTAGACGTGCCTTCAAGTCAAGTGTTTCTGAAATGAAAGGGAACAGTGGGTTGTGTTTTACCTATGTACCGGTAGTTTACTTCATGACCACATGAATATGTCTGAGAAAGACTGAGCAAGAGTCCAATGTTAAAAAGTACTGGTGTGAGAAAAGTATTCATTTTTCTAAGATAAGATGATAAGATCAGAGAAGACTGAATGTTAGTCAGTGACGAATACCAAGGCTTCAAAAGTGTGTAACAGACAGTAGAAAAAAGATGGCAGCAGTTTGAGTGCATCTACTCAGTACATTGTGGCAATGGGAATGTGCCATTTTGGGACAGAAGATATAAGATAAGTGGAGTGAGGAGGAAACAGGAGAGGAAGGCAAGGTACGGTAAGGGGCAGGACATACCTATGTAGACGTGCCTTTGACTTCGGGGATAGGGTCTTCTTAGTACTCGCTCATATAGGACTTGCATGCTGGGCTTGGCTAGTAAGATTGCACATATTGGCATGTTTAACCTTTTTATTAATTTGTCTTTTTGGGATGTTTTAGTGTCGGCCCACTAGTGCGGCTTAGTTTGAGTAATCCATTACCACAATATGGAGTCGTGCCTGGGCATTTCAATGATCTGGGTTTGGTGAACTGGGCTAAGAGATGTATTAATTTTAAAATGTTTTAATGGGTCTGTGATTATGCAACATTCATTCAGATGAAAACCCATGAGAATATGAAATATGACTTGCATGTAATGCTTTACAAATAAAGTCAAGAGACAACACAACACCTCCTAGCTCAACAGCATGTATTGCATGTGCAGATTGCAATGAATGAATGAATGAGCAAAACGGATGGTGTATACCTAGTTCCAAACGATGGGAGGATGGCAAGTCCTTCGTGACATTGGTGAAGTAGTCAAACAGGCCCTGATACGCAAGTAAGAGACTGGAGCACATGTTATGGTGGAGGCTCAGGGCATGCTGTACACAGTCGTCGGATACCAAGAATGACTTGCCCTGAGGGATCAAGAAAGGAAACGTTGAAGAGGATACACACAACTGAGCTCTTGCTACCATTTTTTTCAACCAAATTAATAAGATTTATCAGTTTTCAAATAGGGGTTTCTTGTTCATAATGTTAGCTAGGGTGGGGCATTGAAACAGTTTATTCTCAAAACTCTTACATTAGAAATGATTGCATGAAGGCCTAATATTTTTATAACTGTCAAAACCTAATTTAATATTTAATGAATGTGCTAACTTACATCTGATGATACCTGCTTGGCATAACTGCTGCCAAACACCACATTTTCTAAAGCGGGGATGACTGAGTCCTTGCTCTGTGCCGGAGTGTTGCGATTAAGCCATGTTGTCTTCACTTGCCGAGGAAAACTAGGTAGGAGAGTATGCATAAAAAATTCAACATCCATGTAAAAAGTGAACATTTGCCATGTAAAATATTGAGACTTTTGTGTTGCGATACAAGGCAAGTATGAGATTTGACAACATGTTACTTAAAGTCAATCGTTTGTCAATACTGTACCTGATGAGTGGTTGATGAAGCGCGACGAGGGATGCGTGAATAGCAACAGACATGACAGAAAGGTGGAAGTAGTCAAACATGACATTAATGTGCTGGTGAATGCCTCGCTGAAGGCTAAAGTGCAAACGAAGTGTGCGGCTGCTGATATTCTGTAATGAGCTTGGATCTTCTGGTCTGGAGATATAAAACAAAGAAAACAAACATAATTCATGACCTTATTCATACTCACGTATGAATATAAAGGACTTTGGTAACACCACTAGGAGGTGAGAAACCCATCAACTTACGTGTAATCGCCATCAGTGAAATACAAATCTAGCAGGAGATGGAAATCCAGATCAGAGAGGGACTCTTCCACCTGTTTTAGAAGATAGAGAACAATTTAGAGCCAGTCCAAAAACAATGTGCTTTGTTGTTTGCTACAGAATGGGTTTGCATATTGAGAACATTGCACAGCTGTATTTACATTTGATTGATAATAGTTTGGGAGGAACTATTTGCTGCCCCCCAATTCTGATGGAAGCTCATATCAAATACATTTGTTCCCCAGATTATTTCTGGTGTTGGTAGTTCATGTCCAAATCTCAAAAGATCATGGCATATTTTGGGGGAGATACACACTGAGTGAAATACATCTATCAGATTTATCTGCAGACTTATGCAGAAGATCAATGTGGGAATACAAATTGTCCCAAAAACAAATGCTTTTTGTAAAATTATGGTTAAAAAAACAAAACAAAACACCTTCTTCTCATCCAGAAGCATCATGACTTTGAAGATGAGCACGTCATTGACAACAACCTCTTCATTCTTGTACAAAATCTGAAACGTTTTGCTGGAGATGACATCATCTTGGACTGAAGCAGGAAATGCAAGGTCGGAGCCTAGACAAAGAAGACAACTCTTAAGGTGTGTATTAATCAGTGGGCAATATTTTTAATGAAAAAAATATGGGCAACAATTATGGACCCATTGTGCACATGAATGTCCTCTTTTGAACAATACGCCTGTTTATGATTTTTTTTAAAACATCCTCACGAATGTATTTACCGCTTGGATGAAGAAGACTGGCTTCAATTTTGTGCGGCACACGAGGTGGAACCTTCACACTAGCACGAATCTGGTAGAACCTGAAAATTGGAAAAAAACAAAACAAAACAGACTGGTAAGAGACAAACCATTCAGTAAGTTTGTTTGGTCTCTCGTGTCACTAGGACAGGAATAACCACCCCCTCGCTTGCCTTTATTTGTCAAATGACACTAAACCCTTCTTGAATAAACGAGGAGCACTTTCATTTTGCACTCACCCATGTAGCAAAGCTAAGCTCTTCCAAGTAATGATGAGCTGATGTAGCTTTTTCTTTCACAACAGTGTAGCATTAATGCCATCCCTGCTGCAGGCGAGTTTAAAATATAAACCAAACACCCTCCACAACTTTCATTTAAACAATGTACCATTTACCAGTCTTTCTAACTTATTACAATTCCATTTTCTTAGACATCTATCTCTTGTCTATATTTTTTATTGGCGATGGATGCTATTTTACTGTTCAATAGCACAGGGACACCGTACAACACAGGTGTAAAAAGTCAAGGCCCGGGAGCCAGATCCAGCCTGCCACGTCATTTTATGTGGCCTGCGAAAGCAAATCATGAAAAGTTATTTTTTAACGCCCTGTATTGTACAAGTACTGTACTAGTGATCTCCTTAAGCAAAGAAAGCTTACCTGATATATTCAACATGATATTCCTATCGCATTTGCTTACTGAATATGTCAAAGATCATTTGGACTGGCAGCAACATGTATCATATACACTTTGGGTTGTCTTGTGCAACACTCTGCCCCCACCACCCACACCCACACGCACGCATGCACGCAAGCACACACGCACACACACACACACACACACACACACACACACACACACACACACACACACACACACACACACACAGACACACACACGCACACACACACATAGACACACACACACACTTCCTCCATTGGAATGGCGAGTTTTTCTGCAACATTTAGTGGAACCACCAATGTCCCAGAAGAGGTACAATTTAGACTTTGACCTAAAATTTCAGGTTGAGATCCAGCGATTGACTTAATTTTTTGTGGCCTGTGAAAGCTTGTCACAATTTACCGTGACTGTTCAAAACATGTTATCAGAAAATGTAATAATCACAAGCAGGGGCAAAGGAAGGGACAAGAAGAGGAAATGCCTTAAGCAGCATTGACACGCCTAACCTGTGAACAAACAGTGCAGCTTTGCTTCGGGCGTAATACACACATGACGAATAATGCTTTTGGCAAAATGACAAACTTGTTCACTCATTTGAAAATTTCATCACGCAACTAAGAATTATCAGTGTAGCACAAAAAAAGGAGCAAAGTACAAATGTCATGTATAATTTTTGTTGCTTTTCAACAGCACAAGAATACACAATGTTCAAACTGTTTGTGTTGCACCTGTCTGCATCCTTCCTTCCATGAAAAGACCAACTATTGATTTTGCACTTTCCTTAAAAGATTGACGCTGTTGATATGTATTTAAATGGCATTGAAGCTGTTCATTTATACAAAACACGGTTCCTTTTACATTTTATTCATTTACGATGACACGGAATGTGAACTGAATTAATATTTTTATCTTTACTTTTTGGCCTACATTTCGGCTAGGCAACGGCATCTTGAGCTAGAGTAGAAATCAACGATGATGAACGTTGACATGAGCTTTTTCTCTGATGGTATATCTCTATGACAATGTGTGATGAGATCCATAGAAGAGGAAACTGAACTTAACGCGAGATTTGCTTTCACAGCTAAATAAACATTGGGTTGAAAATGCAAAAACTTGAAAGCCAACAGAAAGGATTTGAGTCATGGAGGTTCCAATGTATGTGACAAAATGAAAGCATTATGGATTGCCACAGCCTGGAGCCCATGCCCAAAAAGCACAAAACAGATGTTGTCAAACTATGTTGTGACAATGACTAACTCACCCTCTTTGGAACAGGTCCACATTGTAAAACTTGTGGAGCTCCACAGAGAACTCCACCGTGGCCTGAACTTCAGTCATCATGCTCTCTTTACGCCGAGGTGGCTCACATCATCTGGGACACACACGAAGGCCTGCTAAGAAAATGGAGAAAAGTAGGAATATGATTCAAAAGAATGAGGCTTGAGTGATGAATTGTTGACATTGACATTTACAATTAATTATTATTCTATAATTTATAATATGTACCACAGTATATTTACAACACCCACCCCCGCCCCCTTTACCACACACAAACTTTCTACGAATGACATTTGCCCCCTTTGTCCATTTGCAAGATCAAATACAAACAAGTTTGTCTAATCCAAGGATTATGGTTTACATGTGGAGGGAAAAAAAATAAACAGTATTGTCGACGAGCTGTTTCAGGCAATGAATCACTTTTGTTCAACACGTTTCAGACCAGTGCGATATGCAATATAAATAAATAGGCTTAGCTTGGGTATTTTTAAATTGTACCATGCACGAAAGTAGGACACTTGGCGAAAATAGCTCCGGTTGTTCTGTAAAGTTCAACATCTCCTTTGGTTATATACAATAGGACCAAAATAGACTTGATTTCATTTATTGACCTTAAAACCCCCCCGCAACGTTAGATTAGAGGTGCAACGGCATCTTGTAACGAGAGGACGCATCATTTGGCACTGGAAATTCGAGAACTGATACTAGTCCCCAACTAGGAGACGACTAATCACAGCAATGGTGTCTTGCTTTTTCAAGTGGGGAGTGACTCTTGCTGAGGATTCGCTTAAGGGCCCACAACATGTCAAGTGGGGTCAACAAACCATCCACAACAGTGTACACAAACGTCACGCCGCTAATATCAGTGTAACAATCGCTAGTACCAGTGTAACAATGTTTAGTTTCAGTAAGCATTGCAATGACAAGCAGCAATGGAGAAGCGAGCACGCTAAGATTAGCTCCGGAGAAGCTAAAATTTCACTCACCATTGCACTGGCAAGCTAACATTAGCTAGCTAACCAACGTAGTCCTGGAGTACCAGAGTTCTTTCTTCCCCCACGTCCTGGCAAAAAAACGATCCTAGTAGCTCAATAACTCGTCCACCTTCCGAAAAAACATAAATAGCCGCTCACTAATTGACAGGTGGGCTATTTACTCTTCAGAATGTGAGTAGTCTGTCAATAGCGTTCCTGTCAGTAGCGCTGCTAAAACAGCCCATTTACGAGCGTGCGTTCATGCGCACAAACACCAGAGGCGCAGTTGACGCCGCACTGTCGCCAAGCGCAGTAGTTCTTTTCACCTGAGCCTGCAAGAGTTTCACTGCAGCCCCATATAATAATAACAATAATAATAATAATAATAATAATAATAATCATCATCATCATCATCATCATCATCATCATCGTAATACACGATTCCATTTGTTATTCCTAATACAGTACAGCAATTGTTTTTTTATTATTAAAAACACTGAAACTTGTATTTTACCCGAGCATCATCATCATCGTCATCGCCGTCACCATCTTCATCATGAATAACGGAGTGGACTACATGTGGCCTACGATCGGAAATGGATGGATGGATGGATAATACATCAACCAATGATTTCTTGAGATAAAACAATGATGAAAACACACACACACACACGCACACACACACCCCCACCCACACACACACACATACACTGAAATACTGTTTTATATTTGCTTTTGGGTACATTGCACTTGTACATGTATAACTATAACCCACTGACCAAACTAGAAATGTACTTTTACAACAACTATACATGTATTGCCATAACTTTGATCAAACAAAAAAGAAAACAGCAGACATTCTTCTCTGAACTATACTCCAACAAGCTCAAAGCAACCAAGAAATCATGTACCTGCTCAATGCCTTACCTTCCAGCATTTTATCAGGCCAAGATAAATGTACCCATTTTGTCTCCTCATCCTAAATTTGGAAAACTTTGCTGAGAATGCCAGCCTTGTCTTTAGGACTTGAGTTTTCTTATTCCTCCACAGGGTCTGAATGCTGTCTGAGCTCTTGTTCTCTTCTACTAGAATCAACGCAGAAAACTCATCATTACCAGGTCATACTAAGATATGGGCGGAGTCAGCAAGGAAACCTGAACCCAAACTGTGTGGATATCAAATTATGCAGTTCACACATTGTGTTCATGTTTGTTTTCTTCTCCAGGAATATCCTACTGTTCACATTGCATTGCTGCTGCGTCATCCCACAATATTTCTGTACTGGATGGACTCTATTTTCAAAGTTAAATGCTTCACATAGTGGAGCTAAATGGTGAGATCAGTGTATGGACCTTGGCATGTTCTGCCTATGTTGCCACAAATGGAGGATTTGTGCCAATACAATACAATACAATACAATACAATACATGCTGATTTATATAGCGCTTTCACAACAGTTACAGTGCCACCTGACTGCTGATTCTAAATATTATTATATAATTCCTCATGTGTCTTTAACACATTGGACAGTGGTGTAGCTTCACTATTGCCATTTAGGTGACATCGCACTGTTAACTGTTAGCACTCATGCTGTGCAGAACTTCACAGCTAACAAATACTGCTTATGTAAGGCACAAATATAACAAAATATATGTAACCATGGTAACACCATCTATCTGCATAAGAAGTTTTTGCTTTTTCATCTTCCTTCTGTACTGCTGCCCTTATGTATATTTTATGGCACTTCTTGTATTGACCCTGACCCTTGTTTTAATTAATTTACTATTCAGCAACTTCCAGGGCGGAGTGAATGCATGAATTAAAATATTTGATAAAGAACTTAAAATCCTGCCCACATGGTCCCAAGTAAAGAAATGTAGAGCTTATGTGTTAAAGAGAACACAACAAACACAAAGAAATGGCCCAATATTTATTCAAGCTGCCGCTGGTGCAGTTTTGCAAACACGTCTATAATTGCCTCTATACATAAACCACACACACACACACACACTGTGACAACTGACAGACTGGGTTTCTTATATGTTCATCATGCACCTTCGGAGTTGTCACTCCAAGTCACTTCTCTCCCCAAATTGGCAAGGATTTTCAGCAGCAGTTCACGTGTGCTGAAATCAGTAGTTGGTTCCTGTGTACAACAAATAAAGAAAACAGTGTGCAGTTGTTCTTGTTTTGCTTTTTAGTCTCCAAAAAGCAAATAAATGAATACAAATGTCATGCATGTACACAGTCAGAAAGAGGGGACAGTATTGTGTCAGTTATAGTTTCATTTTCAAAAGCAAACCAAAACATTCTAACTCAAATGTCACTGCTACAAAAGTGACAGTACATTTGAGGTTACCATCCATGTTAAAGTTGTGGTTTGTAATTTGGACTGATTTTGCATGTATTTACAAAAATGAGCCACCCCTCTTGAGTAGTTCAGTTTCAAGACAACAAATCAGATGCAAAAAAAGATAAAGAGAACACGCAATGATCGCAAACTTGCAGGCAGCTAATTTCCAAGGCTCAGGCATTTTCTTGATAGAAGCTATGTTCTCTGAGCTGACAAGAAGATGCACAGTCAGAAAGTTTCCAGGATCATCTCTTCGACATGTTGCTTATCATATAGATCCAGCTTTTAACTTCAGAATCAACACCTGGCACTGTGTGGTGGTCCTGCTTCCGCTCGTGATGTTTTGCTTTGTTTTGGTCAACAGCGCTACCTACAGGTAAAAACGTAAATGACAAAAAAAATTAACCCTGTCCATGGTTCTGAAGGTTGGAAGTACACTATGATATTACAATATAAGATAACAGGACTAGGAATGTTTCAGTGACACTTTTGCTTGACGGTGACAATTACTGATAGTTTGGATGGGTAGATGGATGCATAGATGGTGAAGGAAATATTCACTGAAAATACAATAATTTTAGATAGGCATACAGTACTCCAAAGAACTATTATAGTCATCTGTGCCTTTTCAATGGCCAATTTTTCAAGCTATGTCAGGTGCAAGTACAACTAACAACCCATTAATGTGATTAATTAATTACTAACGAGTGTTTAGCACATCTGTCTCTACAAACTAGTTCTGGGGTTCTGGATTTGAATCTCAAAGTGTGGAGTTTGCATGTTCTCATGTTATTTTGGGTTTTCTTAAAGTGTTTCGTCTTCCTCCCAATTCTCCAAAACATGCATTTTAGGTTAATTGAAGAGTCTTCTAAAAATTAATATCAAAGCAAACACAAATATGTAACAAATACATCGGTATTGTTGCAAGTTCTATCAAAGTAGCAACAGGAATATTACACAATGCAAACAAAACACAAATATGTAACAAATACATCGGTATTGTTGCAAGTTCTATCAAAGTAGCAACAGGAATATTACACAATGCAAACACTCCTACGATGCAGTGCTGCAACAACACAACTCTACTCAAGGTTGGTGTCCAAGCGTGCTCGGTGATTTGAAAGAACATCAAATAGTGCTCTCTAGTGGACATGAAGAAAATATCATTACAAGAACATATCATTACAAGTATTTTTCATTTATTCATTCATCTTCCGAACCGCTTCATCCTCATTAGGGTGGCAGGGGGTGCTGGAGCCTATCCCAGCTGTCTTCGGGCAGTAGGCGGGGGACACCCCGAATTGGTTGCCAGCCAATCGCAGACTGTGTTTTTCTTTTTGACAACAACAATAATACTGCTGCTGATGATTAAAAAAATAATAATAATGATGCGAAACACTTCAAAAATTCAGTTTCCTGCGCCAGTCAAAGCTGATCCATTGCGATGTTTTATGAGAGCAGAGAGGCCGTTTGTGACCTTCCTGTCAGAAAATTAAGTCAATGACAATTTTTTTTAAACTACCTATTTCAAGTTATGTGATAGTTATCAAACATGTGCATGTAAAAGTCCCCCTAAAAATATTGTATGATGATTAAAAGATTACATCTCTTTTTTACTGAACATGAACTGGGAATTATTAAAAAAAAAAATCAAACTTCAAATCCTGCCTACCGGATGAGTCTTTGTGCCCCCTCCTTTTTGTTTCCCCTCCCTTCACCTGACACAGTATGAATAAACATCAAACTCATGAATATTTATCAGTTCGGGATGGCCACGGGCCCTCCGAGGGTCGCTTGATAGCTGAGAGGGGTCCAGTGGGGTTGCTTTGTCTGTGGCTTCTTCCATCCCAGCAAATTCCACAGAAAAGGACTTACAACTGTTACTTTTTCAGCCCACGGGGAATCATGGCTCGGGCCCCCGGCTATCGAGGACCTCTCCTGGGGGTGCTCCTGCACTTTGCTCTACTTTGCTCAGCTCAAGTAAGTCTTATTTGTGACCCTCATTCTTCTCTCTTTGTTTCTCACTTTAGAATGATGTGAAAGACGTGCAGGTGAGTGCTTTTGTACTTATTGTTCGGACAAATGAGCTGTGTGTGTGAACAGGTGTTTAAAAAAAATCTTTTCAAATGTTGCCAGGATATTGCAGATTTAAAATTTTTTATTTGAGTGCCTTCTTGTCCAGATTCATTTGGAGAGAAAGCATAACTATTGATACGGCAGTTACTGAAGTCAAATAAAAATTTGGTTGTTTCACAAAATTTTTAGTTTTTATGACTACAGTCATTTGTTGAAAAAAATGTCAATAATGTATTAGTTTTAAATAATGTGTTTGTAAGAATGACAAACAAGTAGAATTCTTTTTGCTACAAATTATTGAGGTTTATTTTTATTATCCACAACGCCCCTAGTTCTAAACTATCCAAAATGGTTCATGGAAATTCAAATGCATTCTCAAACCATATCTGTAGGTTTGTATGATATACATACTTTACATATGAATTCTGGAATTTTAATGTGTGATATGTTTGGAGTGGTTGTGGGTGCACCTGTGCACTGGATGTCCCTTTCATTTTGAGTCAAACAGCGAAGACATGAAAAATAATTGTGTATTTCCAAATTCCAACTGGTTTTGTGCAAATGTGTTTTTCCCTACTCAGCGGGAACAAGGGCTTCCTGGACCTGCAGGTGTACCAGGAATTGATGGAATCGATGTGAGTCCTTGAGTGCAGTCTTGTTTTTCTGCTTTCCTGTATTTGTGCCTCAATATTTTGTCATTCCTTTTAGGGAGAAAGAGGATCAGATGGCCTACCTGGTCTTGCTGTAACTATACATTTTGATTTCAATTTTGATACCCCCAGCTTTATTTTATTTTATATTATTAATATTATTTTATTGTATTTTGTTTTAGGCCTGTTTTCAAAAACTTTTTGTGGGATTGTCATTCGCAGGGACCTGATGGAGAACCTGGTAGAGTTGGATCTTCGGGATTACCTGGAATTCCTGGAAATGATGTAAGTCATCTATGTTTATATGCATGCTTTTTTGTCTCTGCATTTCAAGATGATTTCTATTTGATGTACTATTGGACCTTCCAAGGTTTATCTATCAAGTTATCACTTCAGTCAGCACATATGTTGTGTTGCCATTAATCCAGCGGACTGTAAAATGATTAAATGGGGATGTGAGAACTATTATATTTTGTTCACAACAGGGCATGAGTGTAATTTTTTAAAATCAAATTACAAAAATCATTGACCACCATTTGATTGGTTGTTTTAGCAATGCTATAATGACATTGTGGAAAGCCAAGGCACCAGATTTTGGCAGTTACTCAAATTTGGTACTTTATTCTTTTATAGTCTTCAATATAGTTGGAACACACCTCTGTAGAAGCAAAATGGATTTGTACCAAATTAAGGTCTATTCTTTGCTGTTTCATGTCAGAATGGCTGGTGAAAGGTAGTGGCGGAGATGTAGAGTTACTGTACTGAATTGACAGGTGATGAAAATCTCCTGATGCAGTGTCACAAATTTATAGAAAAAAAAGGTCATTAATGCGTCTACAACGATGGCACTTTAAAAACAAAGGCCTCTCTGTGATCCAGATGCAGTCGATATCTTCCACTGAGAATCCACAAAACAGTGTGGAATGATTCCTTGTTTGAAATGAGCCAAAGGAATGTTGCTTTCTGCTGCCTGCACTCTGAGTAGTTTGCCCTCTTGTCCCATTGCTGACTCCCTCCTCAAAACTTTCCTCCCGTGTGCCTCTTGAAGTTTTTTAGGATTTGAGTGAAACTGGGGATTTCATTAATGCTCCGTGCTTCACCGTAATATATAATGTAACAGCTGGTAAGAGGTGGTTCATCCCTTTTATGACCAGGGCTCCTCCCAAAAGGTGAAATTTATGATGATGTAACATGATAGCGATCTAATACTGAATATGGAAAAATTGCCAGAGGAAAGGCACTGGCTCCTTTCACAAGCACATGGCAAGGTGAGCTAATCCTGACTGAATGTGCTCTCTGCAGGGTTTGACGGGCCCTGTCGGAGAGCCCGGGCCTGACGGTCCCCCCGGACAGAAAGTAAGTGACTAATGAGGCCTTTACCTCAGAGAACATCCGGGAAACGGTGCCAAGCTGCTGTCTGCTCTTTTGCCGTTCTTTGCATAAATTCCTCCTGACAAATGAGACCTAATCCTGCAAGTCCTCCGTGTAATCTCCGTGGGGAGGCAAAGCCCGGCATTGCTCCTCATTAGTACAAACATTGCTGGGTCAAGTGTGCCTGGCCGGCCCAGTCATGTGATAACTATTTAGTCTCATATAGATTGTTTGTACAAACTTTGAGTGTCTGCATCAATCCAATCCATTAAAAAAAGCAATTTTTTTTCTAGGGTGAACCTGGAACAGTTGGACCTCGAGGAGCTGCTGTGAGTTTCACATCATCTCCAAATATACGTCCAGCAAATTACATGAATTACTCATCACACCGTTTTTTTTCTCCTCAGGGTATCGGGTCAGATGGACCCCCTGTAAGTTACTCATCATTCATATCCATACTTTTTTTTCGTCTTACAAAGTGCTTGTTTGCATGTTTTAGCCTGAAAACAAGTTTCATCTCCATCTGGTTTGATTGTGACAGGGGCCACCTGGGCCAGGAGGACTTCCGGGCCAATTGGGAAAAACAGGACCACCTGTAAGTACAGAAAGTGTTTTAATGAGCTACTCTTTATTCAAAAAAGTGAAAAGGACTTCATGTGTGACTCAAAAATAGGGAATGGCACTTTTAAACCTCTTTGATAAAGTGACAGGTACTGATAATCTGCTGTCATTAGAATTAGTTACGGTACATTATAAACTTGATGGAAGCGGAACAAACATTAAGTTGATGCAACCAAATATAGAGTATCACTCTACAAGGGGTCAGATATGACTGTCAGGAGTATCTTTACAAACTTTTTGTGCAATTGCTGTGCACAGGGGCCGTTGGGTGTGAGAGGGCCGCAAGGACCTCGTGGACCAACAGGGCCACGGGTAAGTGACGTCTTTAATTTGAAAATAAATTGACATGAACTAAGTGCACTGCTTAATGTGCATTGAAAAACACTTAAAAAAATACTCAATTTTATTTCATCAAGTGGTTGAATGAAATAATATCATCTGGCTCCAGATACATTTTTTTGAGTGCACCATTTATCTTCTTAAAAACATTTAGTAGTCATGCTCTCTAAGTATAAAACACATTTCCTGTTCTGTTGCAGGGAGCAGCTGGGATGCTGGCCAATGCCGACCTGGTAAAATCAGTCCAAACAAAGATATTTGATTTTCGTGACATGTTTTAAATTTCTGACTTTTCTGCTGCTGTTTAGTGTGCCAACTCTTGTCCACCCGGGACCTCTGGACATCCTGGCATTCCTGGCATGAAGGTGATTGAAAGAGTGGAATCTTGTGTCAACACAAAAGTGTCAAAGTGTGAGCCAAACCTTTTAGGGAACAGAACAAAACTGCAGCCTCTTTTCGTCGCATTCCAATACAAATATACAGTAAACTCAAAATATTATCGCTATTTTACATTTTTTTAGACCCCCCCCCAAAAAAAACAAACAATTTATCAACTTGTCTGCAGGTTGCCAAAAAACACATTGAACACCTATAATAACTGCTTTTCCCTCCCTTTTTTTGTTTTACCAGGGCCACAAAGGTGTAAAAGGTGAAGCAGGGATACCTGGCAAACAAGGGCATAAGGTATATACGTATATATATTACTCAAATATTCCATGCAGGTAATTCAACCAAGTGAGATTTAGGCACGTAAATGCGCAACGCATGCCAAAGCATTCCCATACGGATTACGCCTGAACCCCCCCGGTAGGAAAATCTCACTCCACAGTATGAGTCAAGCATTTTTAGTGCCGCTTATTGTCAAGAAGAGGCCAGACCCACCCGTGTAATGCCTCTGATACCTCTCCAGGATGATTGATTTGAAATGATGTTCAAGCAACCTTTTCCCCTGGAACGTCTTCATAAACAATATAAATGGAAATGAGGTGATCATTCTGCGTGCAGGATATGATTCACCATCCGCCTCACAACGATGTTGTCTGTCACGGACTAACGGGGAGCCGTTTCAGTTACCTTTGGCTTGTTTATGCACAGCCACTTGCCATTATCAATAAAATGATCACAGTTTCCATCTTGTTCAGGTCTAAAGTCCTCCAAATGTGTGAACTGAGTGTACAAACGCTCCATGAAAAGTTGGAGGTCTCTGTAAACATATTTCTTCCCATTTATTATATCAAAAAAGGCAGATGATACATTTGGCCGCTCATTCTTTCTGGAGTTGCCAGTGAACGAATACAAATGTGTTTCCCTTTGAGACGAGCAGAACTGATCATTCATCTGCACTCTGACGTAAAACATGCTGACTTGTTTGTTGTTGTGTACAGTTTCATTATCCGGCCTCTGTTGTTTATTTCTTTGAATAGCCTCTTCTATGAGCCGTAATTAAACAAACAAATTGCCTATTTAATGACAGAAAATCTGTGATGATTCAAACCCCCAAACGCTTTCTCTCATATCTAGTGCAGAGTCAGCACATTATTTATTTGTAATTAGCAAAGCGGGGCAACAAGTTGCAGTTAAATCATTGGCTTAGCAAAAATTGAAAACAGAACGTTGTTCTTGTTTTCCCATTAACATAACCCACAGTTTTTTGTGCAAGCGAGAGGCATAACTACTGGTGTGATATATATATATATATATTTATTGATTTTTTACCCCACGCTGGTGATGTTGTTTGTGTTTTCGTGTTTGCTTCTAGGGGGAGGAAGGAGAACAAGGGGGTCAAGGCTGGGTCGGTGCACAAGGACCGACGGTGAGATTGACTATTTGCATTGCTTTCAGTGTGTGTGTGTGTTGTGGTCACGCTCGCTTTTATGTCATTCTCCGGCTGTCTCTGTGTGTTGTTCCAGGGCGCACAGGGCATCCGTGGAGCCACAGGAATGATGGGCACTAAAGGAGAGATGGTTGGTGATATATATATATATATATATATATTTTTGCCCTTCTGCAATTTTTATCCATTTCAGTTGAACTCTGACAAAATGTGTCATGTTTACTGTTTGTTCTCTGACAGGGGGCTCGGGGTCCTGATGGAGATCCGGGTCCTCAGGGCGTTGCTGGTGCATCTGTAAGTGTTTAAAAGTGTACAACATGGACACAAAATGTACTATAGGTTCTGCTAGACTTCAGTTTACAAAGCAAGGTCCATGAAGCCCTGCTTTAGAGAGGAACACAAATTCCTGCATACATGCTGCAAATCTCGTCGAAATTCATCCTAGCAGAGCGAAAGCCATTACCCCAATTTTTCTTTGTCTATATTACGCTTCCTAATACTTTTGTCCACATAGTTTCATATACTTCTGTGTGAACAAGTTACTATCGAAAAAATAAACAATGCTAGTAATTCTCGAGGGCACTGAATAGATGACCAATGGACTGTTCTGTTTGTCTTAGAAGATGTTTCGCCTCTCAACTGAGTAGGCTGCATCAGTTCAGAAAACAAGGCTAGGTTGGTTGTTTAGGATCAGCCTAAACTGACATGGAAAACCCGGCTATTGATGCCCCAAATTGGATGAACACCCCAAGCACGAATGGTATCCTTCAATGGAAATGCAAAACAACAGTCTCATCGAGAGGACTTTGTCTGCCAACAAGTCATTGTGTAAAGAGTTTGGACTTCCCACACCAACTTAGTGCAGTGCAAACAAAGCCTTGTTGCTTGAGCTGATGAAGCCTAATGAAACATATTCCAAGATAAGCAGTCCAGATGCGATCGATTCAGTGCTGTGAGGTTGAAAAGACCACAAGCGAAAGTACTCGTATTATTCCTTATGGTGCTACAATGCTTTCTCTGACTTGTAATATGTGATGCTACCAGTTTCTTTTGAAGTTACTCTCATCTAGACAACTATGGAACTGTACGATTTCAGGGTGATCAAGGCCAGCGAGGTGTAATGGGTGAACCTGGGCCCAAAGGTGAACAGGTAGGTTGGCACATCATCACTTATCTTGTATAAGTAATGTTTGTTTGAACAATCTGACCAAAGGTTTTGTTGGTCAGGGTTTACAAGGACCAAGAGGTATCACAGGTCTGCCAGGTCCCAAAGGAGATGCTGTGAGTATAATTTGTATGTCAAATACGATGACAATGTTAAATTTTCTTTTGGGCTTATTTTATTATTCCCACCAGGGTTTACCTGGAGTGGATGGCCGTGAGGGTATTCCAGGCATGCCGGGAACAAAGGTAAATTTCCTACTGCTTCGTATTATCATTCTAAAGTATGTGTTACAATTAGATCTTCCTCACTGTTTGTTTTGCCGACAGGGAGGGATTGGCAAACCTGGACTTCCTGGAGAGGTTGGCCCTCAGGGCCTACCTGTAAGTCTGACCCCCAAACTCAGCTCAGCACACCAAGTTTAAAATGCCACCTTCTCCCACCAAATAATTTTGCTGTATCATATTTAATGATAACCTGTTATGATCTTAACCATTGAAAATAAACACTTGATATTACCCCAACCCTGCACACACACACATACGCTACGAAAGAGAAATTACGTTCTCGTTGGCACGAGTGTGCAAGCAATGCTTTTCCTGCCTTCTAATGTGTGAGGAGCCTAATGAAAGACACTAATGGGACTCAACTCAACTGTGACGCTGTTAAGCTAAGATTGTGTCGGTGTTCAAGTCGTCACACGAATTAAACCTTGAGGGTGCTGTGATCAAGACGTTTATAAGCAGCTTATTTGGGCCAGTGGCTCAGACAAATATAATGAATCCATCTGTGTGGAAACGCTTTTTAAAGTTGTTTTATGGGCTCTTATTCTGTGTGTTATAGGGTTTGCCTGGCTCACCTGGACCAAAAGGACAGAGTGGCTCAAAGGTTGCAGTCTTGATTCATAACTAAATCTTGCTTGCATTCATATTTTAAGTGAAAACAATCACAATTTGGACTGCTTTGGTGCTTTAGGGAGACGTCGGTCAAACAGGCTTCCCTGGAACGATGGGCTCAGCTGGAAAAATGGTATAGCACATCCAGTTATTATCCACCAAGGCTTGTATTATATTGACCTGACGGAAACAAAACACAAAACACCTCTGACCTTTCTCCTCTACAGGGCGAGCGTGGGGAACAAGGCGAGGTTGGAGTCGCTGGACCCATTGGTGAACCTGTGAGCATTCACCCCGGTTTCATTTTAATGGTTTTAATTAAATTAAAAGTCAAAGGACCCCCACTTCATTATTGTTAATCCTCCTCTATGCTTGCAGGGAGGATTGGGAGAACAAGGCCCAGTGGGTCCAGTTGGCAGGCCTGGTTCCAGGGTATATTTACTAATGAGCAAATATTTATTTCATTTCATATTCTTTTACTGGAAACATTGAGAGGCTACTTAACATATTTAATGTAATGTCCTTTATTTGGTTGAGCACAGTGAAATGCCACTGGGTATACTGTCATATATTTATTTATTTCATTTTATTTTAGTGATAACATAAGCGGATAATTGCATAAGTTATTTCATTCGATATATTACAATGTCAGATGCTTTTGAATTTAAAGGAAAAAAAACTGAGAAAGTTTCTTCCTGGCTCTTGTTTCTCAGTAGACTTTGTTATAATCGAGTGGATCTCGCTTGAGGTCTACTTTCACAGTGAGGAGTGAACAGGCTGAAAGGGTCCACTGTTCCCAGTTCTGACATTCCGCAGAGATCAAATGGGAGACTAACTGAAAATATGCTGCGATGCATTATGTGCTTTGCTAAGACATTTTATGCACTCCTGTATATTAATGGTGCACAGCATGTAATGCCTTTGAAAACGTCAACATTTTTTTTTAAATATGACCGTACTATAATGCTTTTCATTGTCTTCTCTTATGATAAAGTACGGCAGTAGTCTGTGTAGTAGTCGTAGTAGGATTCATTTCTGATTAACTGCATTAAATCGTTTTTTGTTTATGAAATTTCTGTTGAAATTTTAACCCACATACACACGTATATTTCATTGTGAATTATATATTATGCGGCATGATGAATGAATGGTAAGCATATTTACCTCACAGTTAAGAGACTGTGGGTTCAAATTGGGCTCTATATATAGATATATACAGAGAGAGAGGGGGGGGGGGCGGGACACGTTGGGAGGGGGACCTTTTAAATGTGCTTTTGGGTTTGTGATAGGGACCCAAAGGTGACCCCGGCCTTCCTGGTATCCCAGGCCCTCCTGGCGTTCCTGGCATGAAAGGAGAAAGGGTAAGGAAATATCACAATAGTCCATCTTAGAAACACAATATTTTTGTTGATTGTGACTCAACACAGAACTCTCTGTGCTGAAGACTAATGCAGACACGCACACACACACACACACACACACACACACACACACACACAAACACACACACTTGCAGCAAAACTCATTTGTCTCGTTGATTACAGGGTGAGCGAGGAGAAGCAGGGCCCAAGGGAGACCAGGTATAAAATCCTCATATGAAATGATTATTTCACGCATGAGGTATAATGATACTTAACCCCAAAAATGATTGCATATTTTTTCAGGGTCCACAAGGTGATGAAGGCAACCCTGGAGACAAAGGAGATAATGTAAGTTCCTATGCAAATTTGAACAGTTTTCACTTGAACTCTCAGGAAAATACAATGCATCATGTTCCCATTTTTGTTTATATCTCATGTCTCTTGAAGGGTGAACCTGGAGAAGGTGGAGCAAAGGGAGAGGTGTGTAGCAGTTTAGTTTTTTGGCATTGTAACATTTCTTTTGAATATATTCACAACTGCCTAATTAATTGCATTGGCAATTTATGATATTTCTCCAGATTGGAAACCCTGGCGAGGCTGGCAGAAGAGGTCCAGAGGGAATTCGAGGCCAGCCCGGAATTGAGGGTCCACCCGGCACCCCTGGACCGCGAGGAATGCAAGGAAACAGAGGTCCACCTGGAGTGAGAGGAACACAAGGTCCCGCGGTAGGAAGAGTATACTCTCGCTACAAAGTATGCACAATGCAATCATTGCAAAAAAGAACAGTTAAAAGATTGACTGGGAGAGGACAGAGTGAGATATCAGCTAGTTGTGTGTGTTGTTTTTGACTAATTTATTGTTGTCATTGTGGAATTCTAGAGGCATCTCAATGAATGGCAATGTTGTGGGGACCGTCAAAAAAGGTGAAAGCCATATGTGCAGTGGATAACGACCCGGCTGGGATACAAATAGCGAAAATTTGCATAGAATTATCCGCCCTTGAAGTGCATATGGAGGGGGGGGGGGTGACCCCCCGCCCCCCCTAACAAAAACACTGCTATGCTGCGTTGTCCGTGAAAAAGGGAAAATAGGAAAAAACACACCCCGGAAAACAAATGCAAAAAATACACTATTTACATTTCACTTTTTGAATTGAATTTCTAAAATGAATGACCCTTTATTCGACATTCTTATTCATTGAGAGTTTACTTGAAATTTTAGGTCGAATTTGCCTAAAGGAGATCAGCCATCCATTTCCCTTTGATGAAAGATGTTATCATGTTGACAAATTACAAATAGGAAAGAAAATCTTGAATGAAAATGGGACCGAAGTGTTATGATATGTTCAAACACTGTTTTGCAGGGAAAAGAACCGAGCGACCAGCACATCAAGCAGGTCTGCATGCGAGTCATGCAAGGTAAGAAGTGATGACCCCATTCATCATCCCCTTGTGCCTTGTTTAAGACGCAAATCTCAGCCACAATGCTTGCTTACAAGAGCACACACACTGTAGCGTGGCGCTGGCCTTCTGCTCCCTCATTGATCAGGACGCTTGCTCAATACTACACAGTTCACACACAGAAAAGAGAAGGGCTCATAAGCAAAACATGAAATAAGATTCAGTCCTTGTTTATTTGATGGATGAAAGATCTCCTTGTTCGCCTCGGAAGAAATGTTCCGGCGGAAGACACAACCTCTCTTCTCTTTATTCTTTTGTTCTTGTGTCTTCCAAACTCATCTCCTAGAGTCATTACTTTTTTATAGCCGAGCTGCTGAAAAATTAATTACACCTCGAGCAGACCTCCACTCCTCTGCTCAGAGAAAAGAGAGTCAATGCCAGGGAAGGCAATGTTTAAAAGGAACAGTCTGGCTGCATGCACTGCATGAATTTTCAGCAAGAGACAGGAAGAGCAAGATAGCAGGCAGCAAAGAATCACAGGAGATTAATATTGGATCATTTGCATCGTGAACATACGTTTTCTCAGGCTCATTGCTGTATTAAAAAAGTACAGTCTTTTCTCTGTTGAATTGACTGAGTGTTTTGTTGAAAGACAGGAGAAGTTTTTCCTGACTTCATTTCCTGCTTCACTCTGAATTGAACCCAAAAGAGTATCAAGACTATCTCCATGAGGCCAGCATAACACTGGTGCCGATCATAACTCTGTGGTTTAATTCTCTCATAATAGAACAACTGGCTAATTTGGCTGCTAGTTTGAGAAGACCAGAGTCTGGTGCTGTTGGCTTACCTGGCAAACCTGGACCCCCGGGCCCTCCTGGTGCTCCAGGAGACAATGGCATGCCAGGACAGGCGGGGACGAGAGGCCTTCCTGGACTCAAAGGGCCACCAGGGCAACTTGGAGCAAAAGGACCTAAAGGTAACTAACATGACATAGTTAAGCAATTTGTGTGCTTTTGTCCACTTGAAAGCAGCACGCCATCAAACCATGTTTAATTAGAGTAGAGGAAACAGTTCCGTTGTGTATGGGCCAGACTCTGATTATTCATCTATCCATCCATTTTTAATCCATTTTTCCTGGACCCTATTCCAGCTGTCTGCGGGCAGTCGTCGCGGTACATCCTGAACAAACTGGTTGCCAGCAATCACACCTAGGCACAATTTTGAATATTCGATCAACCTGCCAAGCAATCAAACCCTGCACCTCTACACTATAAACCGACATGCTAACCAGTCAAGCACCGCGTCAACCGCCCCATTATTCATGAAAAAAAAATGAGAGTGAGATCTTATTTATCGATTGATTTATTTTCGTACAAACACCCTCAAAATCTGAAAAAAAATTGCTAATTACAGATTCGGTTTGCCAAGTAAGATGAGGCACAGTATGGAAAAAAAATCCCTCCCTTCCAAAAAAAGTATTTAAAAACGAAAATCTCAGACCATGTGAAACCACGGGTGCTGAACACTGTCAGTATGCAGAGGCTGACTGTAGTTTTAACTTGTAATATAACCATTCACCACTAGATGGCAGACATTGCTTAGTTATGTGCTTATAATAATAATAATACATTTTATTTATAAGCGCCTTTCAAGACGCTTACAACTGGTTCTACTTGTATATTGCCTTATACGACGTAATTAGGTCGAACATTTTTTTGCGGATATGGAATGATATGCAGGGCAAACGTAGCACCTCAGTATTATTAAAATTAGGGAGTTGCTCTTTCTGAAAAAAAAAAACATCATAAAATAAGTTATGTTTTAGTGTGCTGTTTAGCAGTTTTGTGCTGTACATGAATGATCATTTTTATGCAAGAGAACCCTTTGCACTGACAAGGTCGGTTCCCCCTCCAGTATTTAAATTTGCCCTCCCCGTTTTATATCTAGCTCAATGCTATTAAGTGGATTGGCGTCATCATTTGATGTTCGTCGCTTACAGGTGAAATGGGTGACAGAGGGTCCCGCGGGCCGACAGCAAGAGGAGCCAAAGGTCAGCAAGGACCTCCAGGACTCCCTGGTGAGTAAATGTGAGATTTTCATTATATCCCAGGCTATGTCGAGGCTAACTAGAGGAACTATCACAGGCGAGGCTGGCAAACCTGGTTATGGTCAGGACGGTCGCGACGGCCAGAGGGGACCTCCTGGTCTTCCCGGACAGCCCGGTGTACCGGGGCCTCCCGGTTCAGCTGGTCCTAATGGTTACTGTGACCCATCCTCTTGCAACCTGTCACCAGGCGCTCAGCCTGTGGATGTGAAGGGACCTGCAAGGAACTAAAAGCCACTCTGGGAGAGACAGAGACTATTGGATTCGAACATGTTTCATCTCAGGGGTTTGTGGTGCCTTCCCTCCATTAACCTCTAGTCATTTCTTGACAAGCTCCGCCACAAAGTGCCCGCCTCCAGAAAAATACACAATTTTTTATGTGTTGCCAAAGTCTTTTTTTTCTACCTGGATGTATGTTTTATACTCCCAACAAGTTGTCTCAAATAGTTCATCCCACTTTCTCTCCATTCACAGTTTTGCCTTTCCTCAACTAAAAAAACAAAACAAAAACAAAAAAACCCCTCCCTAAATTTCCTCACAAATCATGTCTAACAGTCACCCAAATATCTGGATTAGGTAGTGCCTTTTTGCGTTGTATGTGGTAATTTATCAAAGACAAATGATTTTTTTTTTTAACGACTGTCTACAAATCATAAGTCTTTGCGGTTGCAAATAAAAAGGACAGAAGGTGTCACAATGGCCGTATGCCAGTGTAGGTTGTAAATCTGTAAAAAAAAAAGAATTTGGTTGTGGTAAAGTTTATTTCCTACAAAACAACCTGATGTGACATTTTGCCTCATTGTACAGGACGACAGCGGTCAATTTTAATAATGATGAGTGCAATTGTCATAAATGTAACAAATACAATAAAAAAATACACACAACACCGTTTATTTATTCTGTATGAAAACCTTTGGTTACTAATGGAAGATTTATTGATTAAAAAAATACTTTCAAGATTTGGTATTGTGTTTAATGGAGCTCTTTTTAAATATAAATGGAGACAATTTGCAGGCAATGAACGATAGATATTTTTTAAAATATTGCTTTGGTCTATTTTAAATTTGTATTCATTTATATATGATTGTTGAATAGTCATGAACTTCGACATAACTGGCTCTCCTAGGGGCCATTGTTCTATGTTATTTCCACCAAGTTTCGAGGCAACAGTCTGCAAATGATTTTTTTGCGGACATAAGGAAAAATCACACATTTGCAAAGCGCTGCTTGAGGGTTTTAAGATGATGTATGACATGATGACCTGTGCTTTGTTTTCAGAACTTGTCAACTGCAGACAAAACAATCACATGTAACACCTTAACATTTTTAAAATGAAAAAAATAGCATCATCACAATAAAATGTCAGAAAAAAACAAATATAAGCAATTCCATGTTTCAGGGATTGACACTTAACAAAATACAACGGAATGCCACAAATAAAGCAGTGTATAACATTTATTGCACACGATTAAGGCAGATATCAGTCCGGATCAAGAAAATGTTGCAAAGGAACATGTCAGAGAGAACTTCTGCTCATGGTAATACAGTACATGTAAATTAAACTCACAACACTTGTGAAAAACAAACAAAAAAAAAGTACAATTTCCAAAATAGGTAATCACACTGATCACAGAGTGAGGTAGATATTGAAGCAAACAAAAATGAGGACAAAAGGACACCGAGTACGACACCAGTTTATAACCAGTTGCAGGGAGAGCAGCCGGCAGACATTTTTAATTTGAGAGAGCATGCTGAGATGTTGATCCATACTCCCCATATAACAAGATGACGTGACATTATACTAGTTACAGAATAACTTTGCAACTGGGGGCTAGAAAAAAAAAACAAAACAAAACAAGACCTGACAAGATAAGCAGTTGATTGAAATGATGCAACAACAAATAGACACCTTTGTTTTTGCGCTCCACTTACAGCTAGATGAATTTGAGAAAGATTCTGGTGAAGTGAGCTGTGACACGAAGAGCTACTTTTCAGTCCCCCCTCGTTATCCCAGCTAAATTGAAGTCACATGACTATTAAGTGTACACAAACGAGAAGCTCTCATCAGTACAACAGAGGAAAAACAGGAAGTTCAGATTACTTTTCGTGCCTTTGGAACTCGATCAAGGTCAGTTTTATTTTCTCAGGGGGGAGCCCATTAAGAGGAACATGATGAAAAAAGCCACAAGCCAATAGAAAGCAGATTGTCCATATCCAATGCTTCTCCTCTATTGAATATATATTTCATTGTCATCCAGCAGGGGGCTCTTTAGACTCATAAATGAATGCTTCAAAAAAAAAAAAAAAAAAAAGACCAACTCGCATTTTAAAACCCAGCTGATGACAAAACAAGCATGCTTTCAGAACGAAAAAAAAAAGACATTTTGTGTATGATGTGATGTTCTTTGATGTGAGACTTGGAAGACAGAAAAAAAGAAACAACAACAAAAAATTTGAATGAGGGAAAGAGCCGGTTAGAAACTCACACTTTACAATATCAAACACATTAAAGCAGAAATTAAAGCCTTTGAGTCCAACTGTCAGTACAACAGCACCAAATAAAAATAAATTAATAAATAAATAGAAGCACATTTCACCGTATTTCCTCAAAGAGTGGCTTCAACAACAAATATCGCAAAAGCTTGATAACTGCTGTCAAGGGTGTCACAACCCATGAATAGGTTCAAAGGGCAATTGCTTTTTTTTGCGACAGGTAGGTTTGGATTTTTTTTTTGTTTGTGTAAATAAATTTAAATGGTATTTAGAAACTGCATTTTGTATTTCCTTGGTTTGTCTCCGTGTGATATCTATTTATCCACACACACACACACACACACACACACACACACACACACACACACACACACACACACACACACACACACACACACACACACACACATTATATCTCCTGTGATTGTGTGGTGACCAATCCAGGATCTACCACGCCTCTCTGTACCAGTTCATTTTTGAGCCATATGGATAAGCAGTACAGAAAATGTACAGATTGAAAAAAAGTTATATATATATATGTACAAAGAAATACGGTAATACCTGTATAGAAAACAGACTGAGCAAATAAATAAATCAATATCTTCCAGTCTTAAGGCAATGAAATACATCTCAAAAAAGAACTTGGATGTGAACATGTCAAGTAATGATGTAAGTATAATTCACTTTTGCGCAGTGTTCTTATTACTGTGGTGGCGTTGAAAAGCAAAAATATACAAATAGACTGGAGGAATCATCATCTGCAACCACTGTGTAAACACAACACAACACAGCACTTGAAATTTACAAAGGCACACAAAGCAGTCAGCTATCAAATTGTGTACGACTGAGGACTTTAACATGTCGTTAAAATGATATCTTGCTTGTGTAATTACATCATCAGGTCCCATTACAAGCTCCATTACCCAGAAACAAAATGAACGTGCAAAAAGAGTCATCACTCATTCTCCTAGTATACAACTGAGAGTATTTACACATCGCCGCAAGATTAAGCATAAAGTGTATGATGGAGCTACAGGGACACTGTAAAAAAAATAATAAATAAAATTACAATAAAGGTTTAACACTTAAAGAGCGCCTAATTTTCTAATCTAAGTGTTAAATTGATTCAAATGCAATATCACACACGTTTTATGAAGTAATTTTATGCAAAATCAGTGTCGTGATAGAAATGATTAAAAAAAAAGCATATGGGCAAGAAGGCATCATTTTACAAGAAATAAATTGGAATTTTACTAAAATAAAATCACCCTGTTACAAGAAAAATGTGGCTTTACAGATTCAAGCTGTGTTGTTACGAGAAAAACTAAAAACATCATGATGAACGTATGATAATAATTTATGAGAATGAACATGCATATTCACTGTAGTGATATATTAAAAGAGTCAAATTATTATTTGATGATATTTTCTTTATGAGAATAAAGGTATAGAAGCCATTGAGTACAAGAAAACGAAAGAGAAAAAAATATGAATGAAAGTAGTAATTTTACTTAAAATAAAAAAAATGCAATATTAACAGCTGCGTTAAGTGTATTATCATGAAATAAATGTTTTGGTAATATAATGAGGAAAAAACCTGATGATTAATACTTAAATGACAAACAAAACGATTTTATTTTCATTACTACAAAACATTATACACATTTTGTCTTGTACAGCTTTATTTGTGAGCGTGTGCGTGTGTGTGAGTGTGTGTGTTTTACTAATTTGAGTCTTGAGTCTCTCTGGCCTTAAAAAATCCTTTATAAAGGTTACATTATATCATGCTTATGAAACAACGTTTAAAATACAGCCCATGATTCTTAAGTGTATCAATCTGCCCTTAGTGTGTTTTTTCCCTTTTTTGTACAGTCAATTGCCATAGCAAAGCTAATTAAGGACTAACGTACTTGCAGTCAAGGGGGAAGACATTTAGTTTCTTTTTCTAAATGATGATCTTTCACGATGCAAATCACTTTATAATAAACCTAAGATAGTCCACACATACAAAAATGGGTTCATCCACATTCTGGAAAAAAGAGCTCTTAAACATTCTTTCAGCTCTTACCACAAAAAGAAATAATTCTATATCAAACACAGTGGATGCACTTTCGTATAAGGCGCTGATTTCTTTTTCAAGGACAATTTTTTTTGTTTCTAGATGTTTGCTTGCTCTCTCTCTCAAACGTACTTCTATTATCAGACCTTTATTCAAATGTGTTAAGTCGTCCACAGGCTCTGCAGTAGCCTGATAACAAGGAGTTCCGCAGGGCAACGGCTCAACACAAAGAGCACTGCGTGAAGTCGACAGAAGTAAAGAGCGCCTAATTTTCTCAGAGGCACACATGAAAAAAAGCATTATCTAATCTCATTCTTCTTCGTCTTTCAAAACTCACCCGCGCACAAACACACGTATGGTATACCTTCTGCTAGCACGACCGCTTATCTGAATGAGAACAGAAGGGTGCAAGGCGTGTCACTTCAGTAGGCAAACAAATAATTAACATCATGTTATTCCGACGGGGCTGAAACCCACTAAACAAAGTCATTTCACGGCCTTGAGAGACGTGATGAGGGTTGACAAGGAATGCATCACATCACAGCAGAGAAGAGGGGTCGGTTAAAAACATGACCAAAAGTAAAGCTTTGCAAAAAAACAATAATAATAATAATAATAATAATTACATAAAAATATTGCATTCAAAACAAGCCCATTAGCAATGTCACAAAAAAAGGTCCCGGCTGTATCCAAGTGTTGGTTGGATAGACCCAGTGCGGGACACCAATCACGCTGTACCTCCTTTCCTGCTGCGGACAGTATTTGGCTGCACTTGTGAGCTCAGAGCAGGATGGCTGAAGGCCGCGCTGGGCTCAAACGGATAACAGTCACTGGGGTCACATGTCCCTGCAGGTCCACGGAGCCCCGGAGAGCCAGGAGGACCCTGAGAAGTTGCCCCAGGAATGCCTTGATTTAAAGAAAAAAAGGAAACATAGTTCATTGTTAGGGTTCCCACAAAGAACATTTTAAGGTAATTTAAAAAAATGTAACTGCCTGGCACACGAGATAAATACTTAGTCTGTAAATGAGAGCGCAGTGACACATCTGGCTAGCGTGTACCAAGGCTAGCAACATGCTTTTGCCATTTCATCCTGGTTCGCAATTATTGCTTCATCGGCTTATTATCTTAATTGGGATCCATTTGTCTAAATGCCAGCTGCAGTCGTGACAGGAGAAACATTTTCAGACTATAGAAAAGCAGATATTCATATGCCATGTTACTAGGCAACACTGTGTCGTGGAAATGTACCGGTAATCCAAACAGCTCTTTGTATTTTGTAATGTATGCAGTGGCCTACACAGACCACACACACACTCATGCAAGATCTGGTTGTTACTTCCCTCTATTTTTCAGAGCACGGCTCAGTGTAAGCCTTCAATTATAGCACCCATGTCATAAGCAGGATGCTCACATCATATTATGGAGCGTGAGCCCAAAACAAGGATCACACATCTTCCCACGTCCTCCCCAACCGAAAACAAAACTTGGCCTTTTCATCAACCCCTGCCATCCATCTCCTGCCTAACACCTTGCACCAAACTGCAGCTCCGCTTGTTATCTTGTCACCATCCGCACAAATATGTGCCTGAAATGTGTCGCGGACAGCGTAGGCAACTACTACAACGGCTGATTTAAACCTGAAATGTAGTTAGTGTAGTGCTTCAGTAACGTACCATGACGAGATCATGAGGCACTTCACACGATTGATACGACATGCGGATCAGCAGGTCATACAATTTGTAATTCAAACGAAACACCGTGGAAAGTACTGCATTTCGCCATGTGAGGCTAGTTAGCAAGACCCTATTTCACTGAGCCTCAAGATTGAATGTGTTTATAAACCTCGCAACAATTGGGAAACTATCCCCAGTCATCAACCCACCATGCTCGCCTCCAATCACACGCTCGCTCACTCACTCCCCGTCATGCTCAGTTGCACGATTTTGCCCTTGAGTCGTTCATACGATCACATTCCGATACCTTTGAGGCCTCGCAGACAGTCAACAGGTGGTAAAACTCGATCAACAATTCGCGACAGCAGTAATAGTGCAAAACGACAAAATATTAGAGAAGTCAATACATGTAGACAGTGTAGCAAACCTGCAGCTGTTATGTGAGTAAGAGTTTTATCCGAATATCCGATTGTCGTTGAGGTCATGTATGATCAGGTATTAGTGATTTTTGATTGGATGTGTCAAGTCAAGTCAAGTCAACAGTATTTATAGAGCACTTTCAAACAGCCATCGCTGCATACAAAGTGCTGTACATGGAGCGACTTAACATATACAATAAACAGTAAGACGAATCAGTAATAAGTAATAAGTAATAAGGCGGTAGAAAGTACCAAGCAGTAAAACCAATAGCAAATCTAAGTCATGCTGAGTCAAACGCCAAAGAATACAAGTGAGTTTTGAGGAGGGCTTTAAAGATGGGCAGCGAGGAGGCTTGCCGAATGTTCAGTGGGAGGTCATTCCAGAGAGATGGACCAGCAACAGAAAAGGCTCGATCCCCTCTGAGCCTCAGTTTAGTTCTTGGTACGTCTAGCAAAGACTGGTCCACAGACCTGAGGCGCCGGGCAGGGGTGTAGGGGCGTATGAGCTCAGAGAGGTAAGGTGGCGCGAGATTATTCAGAGATTTGAAAACAAAGAGGAGGATCTTAAAAATAATTCTAAAATGAATGGGGAGCCAGTGAAGGGATGCCAAAGTAGGAGTTATATGCTCCCTCTTACGAGTACCAGTCAAGAGGCGAGCAGCGGCATTCTGTACCAGCTGAAGGCGCTTGATGGAGGACTGGCTGACTCCAAAGTACAGGGCGTTGCAGTAATCGAGCCGGGATGTGACAAAGGCATGAATTACTGTCTCAAAGTGTTCATGTGAGAGGAGAGGTTTTATTTTGGCCAGCTGTCTAAGGTGAAAGAAGCTGGATTTAACAACGGCACTGTCACGTTGTGCCCGAAGCGATTGACAGATCGCTTCGTGCACAACAAAAAATAAGGAAGTGGATCCCCGAGATAGCAGACAGAAAACGAGATCTTGTCAAAGAACAGAAAAAGTCTTTAATACGGAACACAAAATACCCGACAAGAAGAATAACAAAAAGCGCTGGTCAAATAAGGACCAGGGTACAAATAAGGTGACAACAGAAAACGCTCGCGGAAAACAAAAGCGAGGAATATCTGAATAGACTATAGGAATAATTTAAATACAATCAATAATTGGTACGACGATACAATTGCCAAAAGGCTAGGAAGCAATGAGTAATATTAATTTAGTTTTTACTTTCGCGAAGGAACAATGGCGCGGCGTGGAATTCTCCGGCAGTGAGATGACTGCCGGAGTCTCAAAATAAAGGGGGGTAATCAGCCCGAAATTACGGGCAGGTGTGCCGAATGGCGGAGGAGAAGACCCGCCACCTGCTGGCGGACGCGCGACGTGACAGGCACCAATTTGCCGATCGAGTTTGAAATCACTGTCCAGTTTAAGTCCCAAGTTTGAGACCGTTGATTTCAGATAAGGAGATAGGGGGCCCAAGTCTACAGGATGGAATGTACAAGGTCCACTGGGGCCAAACAATATCACCTCTGTCTTCTTTTCGTTGAACTTCAAGAAATTTTGTGCCATCCAGGTTTTGATTTCTTCCAGACAGGATAGGAGTGGCCTTAATGAGAAGGTGTCTTTCTTGCTCAGTGGGACATAGATCTGGCAGTCATCTGCATAGCAGTGGAAAGGAATACCATGTTTCCTTAAGATGGAACCCAATGGGAGCAGATACAGCGAGAACAGCAGAGGCCCCAGAATTGAGCCCTGTGGAACACCACATGACAGGGGAGCAGTGCGTGATTCAGAGCAGCCAAGGCTGACACAAAAGGTCCTGTCAGCTAGATAGGACCTAAACCAATCAAGAGCACTCCCGCCAATGCCCACCAAGTGCTGCAAACGAGTCAGCAGAATACTGTGATCCACTGTATCAAATGCTGCAGTTAAGTCCAATAAAACCAGACACACGTGGTCTCCAGAGTCATTTGCCAGGAGGATGTCATTTGAAACGCGTAACAGGGCTGACTCCGTGCTATGCATCGTCTTGAAACCTGACTGGAAGACCTGATGTGTGAGTCATGGGGTGGAGCCAGTGGAAGGAGGAAGATCGTGAGCATGTCTGCGGCTGACAGGAACGCTAGTTTGAAGTTTTCCGTGGCAAAATTAAACATTGATTTTTACAACAGTTTATCGAGCGATAACTGCGTGTCTTTGTTTCATAGTCCAAGCAGATGCTACAGTACATTGTCTTTTCACTGGTTCAGCACTGAGGCACCACTGCTTGTTTCTTGGGTGAACCCAATTTCAGCGAGATGTCTGGGTTGTTGTCAAAACACTTGTTTGGTGATTAATTAACCTCACACCACAAGTGTCACTGCGGTCTAAATTACCGGTAAGTAGGTATTCAAAATGATAAGTGCAGTTGATGAAATCATACTAAAAGTAGTTGCCTTGAGTTACATTGTTGAATTTCAAAGTATTTGACTAGTGTCGGAGGTCTGTGCAGTGTCAATACTTATGGATTACTTTCCCGTTATGTAGGTGATAATGCTGTGACAAAGTGGCACCCAGTCGAGTGTCTGCTACCCCTATCATCCAAAGTCAGCCGGGATAACCGCCTGCTTATCTGTGACTCTAATGAGGGCAACTGTGATGGAAAACGGATAAAGTGCTAAAGGGAATGGAACCTGATACGTATATACGCACGATTCTTAGCCTGACGGGGAGATTGACTCCTTCACTTGACAAAGTTCACCAGCGCTTATTCTCTTTAAAGTAACTTTAGTCTTGTTGAACATGAATCCATGTGAGATTACTGCACGTGGTTCCCCGGAAAGCTTGCCTTGAAACAGCTGTTCTTTCCACGGGGAGCAAGCGGTACACTTCCTTTAGCCCTGCACATAAATTGTGCACTTACGTGGATGAGATGAACGGCATTAAGGTCAGTCGTAACTTTGCTATCACAGGCTGAAAACCAAAGGGGCCTTGCCCACTTGTCATTGCACCATCACGCCGATGGGGATGCTATTATTCACTTCACGAGGAGAGGGAATAAGCTGACATCTTGTGATGCGATCTCGGGGGCTTCTGTTTCGGAGCAACATTAAATTTGTTGTTTTTTACTCTGTTTTATACACTGGCGCCCTATACATTTTAGATTTCTTTTCAAGATCCTATTATTTGTTTTCAAATCTTTAAATGACCTGACGCCACCTTACCTCTCTGAGCTCATCCACCACTACACACCAGCCCGGCGCATCAGGTCTGGGGACCAGCCATGATTAGAAGTACCAAGAACTAAACGGAGGCTCAGAGGGGATAGAGCCTTTTCTGTTGCTGGTCCCTCTCTCTGGAATGACCTCCCACTGAACATTCGGCAACCCCCCTCGCTTTAAAACGCGCCTCAAAACTCACTTATATTCTTTGGCATTTGACTCAGCATGACTCAGATTTGATCTGAATTTTTCTGTTTGGTGCCTTCTACCATCTTTGTTACTGATTTATTGCTGTTAAAAGTAGCAAGTTTGAAGACTTACAATTCCTGAAAAGTCGATGGCAATTTCCTTGATTCTCTTGATGGCATTTCAAATTAACCTCGTGTATTTCCGTTACGTGAAGCGGCATGGTTTGCTTTAAAACGGGACATAACTGTGCAATGTTTCATTGTTGTGTGTATTGTAAGTCAGGTGAGAGAGTGAGAGAAAAACAATAGGTGCTCGGGAAGACTGAAAAAAAAAGTTTGCTTAAATGCATTTATTTGTTTATCTGCTGTCATGTTTGTTTGTTTATCATGTTTAGGTCATGTTTTTGGTCATGTTTGTTCTGGTAGTGTTTTGGTTATTGATAGTTTTTGTTTCATGGTTTTTGTTTGTTGCTTTGGACTTTGTTTTGGATTTAGTTTTCTCTGTTTCAAATACAATTCGTCAAGTTCACCCTGCTCCTCCCTTCTGCCTGCTTTTTGGGGTCCACCACCACCTCGCATACGTGACAGGTCCGGAACGTATCAACCACGATAAATGGGGGTTCATGGTAACAAGGTATGAAAATGTAATTATCCATATTCGGTCTCATTTGAACTCAAATGGAAATAACTCCACTGTGCTCCTCAGCTAATGCACTGATGGAACAGTGTGCGTGCACAGAATGAGAGGCATTCATCAAAGGGTTGCTGCTAACAACAGCTCAATGTTGAGGAAAGTGGCGAGGCTGAATCAACACACTTCTGCTTAGGGGCAACACTGAGAGAAATTGATTAATAGATGGCCAATACTGTGGAGCAAAGGGACACTGCATAGTTGATATCTTTGCATACTATATTGATAAAAGCATTGGGCCCCACTTTTTGGGGAAGATCTTCAACATGTTGGAGTGTCTGAGAGACTTTGCGGCTGATGGCTCACCCTCTCTGGTCAAGGAAATTCCAAAAACATTTGATGAGGTTGTGGCCTTTGTAGTTTCTATACATCTGAATCGTTCTAGCATGTGTTGATAGCACTTGTTTTGTGTACTTGGGCGCAAAAAGTTTTGGTAAGAGGAACAATTAATGTTCAAGGAGTCTATCGGGCTGGTGAAGGATATAATTGGTTGTTCTGACAATTTCAAATCAACGGGCCCAGATTTCACATAAAAGTAAATTTGCGAGTAAATTGTGGCTATTACATCCGTATACATACGTTATATGCCACGGTGCAATAAAGGCTGGGAAACAATGTTATATCCATCCATCCATGCATCCATCCATCCATGATGTGTTCAGCTTATCCTTACAAGACTCGTGTGCATACTGGAGCCTATTCCAGCTGTCTTCGGGCAGTAAGCGAGGCACACCCTAAACTGGTTGCCAGCCGATCGCAGGGCACACATAGACAATCAACAAGTGTCACAGTTACACCGAAGGACAATTTTGAGTTAACAGTGAACCTACCATGCATGTCTTTTCAATGTGAGAGGACACCAGAGTACCCAGAGAAAACTCACACAGGCACAGGGAGAACATACAAACTCCACACAGGAAGACTGGAACCCAGAATCGAACTCGCAACATTTGCACTGTGAGGGGGACAGGCTAACCCGTCGATCACTGTGCCACAACAATGATAAAGTGTATACAGGTGTAAATAGTTTCTGCAAGCTTTGTTTGTAAAAGTCTTACCTGGTGGTCCCATAGGTCCTGGATCACCTGGTAGGCCGAGACCAACCTGACCTCTTTCTCCTTTTTGCCCCCTGTAGCCTGTGGAAAAACCCAGCAAAGTCTCATTGTACAAATGACTGAAATACTGACAGTGCAGAGTCATGTGTGCATGATGAATATTTAGTTAGTAATGTTAGCAGAAATGCCACGACAAGGTCTTATCCAAGGAGATTCAAGGTGGCAATACACTTCTGACACCTTCACATCTATCCAGGGAATTCTACGCATTAGCTCCTGGATGCTATAAATAACACCCGAGTGACGACAATGTCAAATAGCAGCTCCGTGATAATTTGGAGTGAAGCAGCTTTGCAAGTTGACATACAAACAGGCTACTCTGTTCCCACCGTCGGTCCCCTACCTTGAATAATAAAAGACATACTGACATGCCGTCAAAAAGTGGAAATCATCAAAGGAGCCATCTGTGCGTTAGGCAACGACAGCGACACAGGCGCAAAGCTTTCAACATTCCACAACCGAGCAGAGGCTGATCAGATTGGAAAACGATCAAAGGCGGATTCACTCGACAAACACAATTAGATGCAACACTTTCTAAGGGACGAAATAAATATATACGCAATTACCGGTACTGGGCCAAGAGAGTTAACCTGAATGCTCTCTGAATCTGAATCAAATATGCCAAAACAAGCAGTTAAATAGTCAAGCACAAGCTCACTTTGAAACATGAGTTGGAAATCAAACAAAAAGTTGAGCACTTTATTGCACAAAATATATTGCAACGTTTACCCTGTCAATCCTACAGTATATCGTACACCGTATGTATTTTGCTAGTTAGTCGCCCAAGTCAGTGTTCAGTAACCTCAAAATTATGTTGAACGAAACACAATGGAGGTGGTTGACGTGTGTGTACCAAATTTTATGGACTACAAGCCGCGAACTGCAACCGATGACAGGGGCTAATGGCTCTCTCTCTCTCTCTCTCTCTCTCTCTCTCTATATATATATATATATATATATATATATATATATATATAACTCGCTACGTTTGGGGATAATAAGTGTCTACTGATGTTTAAAAAAAAGCGTCTGTGACTTCTTTATTTGCAAATATTCCAGGTTATAACATGGATTCCCGTGACTATTAATATGAAGCAGCCGATGTATGTCCAAAACTGGTTTTATGGCTAACTGCCACTGTTTCAGCTTTTAATCAGATGCACATCGTTGTACGGAAAGTATGGTATGTTCAAGGTAACCTTCCCACACCACACTCCGGAGACATAGACAGAGCAAGGTGTTGATAAACTACTGTAAGTAATCCCCACAAAAAATGTCCGCATATTGTACTCGGTCTTGGTAAATACTTGAGGGAATGAATAGCTGACGCCATTAACAGCAAACAAGCTGCACTGTTAAACAATTGTGGAGTAACAAAACATCCACTAATTCTGGGGTGGGAAACCCATGTAATTCCTCCTTGGCGGTACAAAGCCCCAAACATTTAGTGATATGATAATGATACTTAATAATAAATATTAGTTTGCTCTCCCCATTATGTTTTTTTTTCCCCTGAATTTGGTTCAGCCCTTGGAGGAAATGGGCCCTGACAGGAAACAGGTTGCGCACCCCACCTTCAAAACTGCATGCACAGTCATTCATTCTTTACCCTTTTCAAGCAATAACCATGCTTGAATGTGTGAATACCCCCCCCCCCCCCCCCCCCACCGCCCAAGAGGCCCTTGAAGTAATGGAGTCAGGACCAGCAGAAGCATGGTGTGCATCTTGTGTGCGCTGACAGGAGCATCAAGCGTTCTGGTGCCTGGCCCTAAGGAGAAACGCTTCAACGCTTACATGTCACAGAATATCTCCGAAAAAGGGCTTGCGATCGCTCTGAAAAGCGAGCGTGAACGAGAAAAAGGGCATGGAGGTTGGGGAGGTGGTTCTTTGTTACAATAATGAGACTTCTTTTCAGCACTCACACAGCCTGGGGGATTTCGCTCGGTGGGAAGAGATACTCCGGAGGAGAGAATACTCTGAACCTTAAGCAAAAAGAAATACTGAACAGTGCATTTGGGCAGTGAAGCAGATTGCTGCATTCAGATTTAACCAACATTGCTATTGTCTCCACATTTGGCTGAGAAAAAAATTTGGCTTTGACTGGCACTAATGGACAAAATAGAGGAGTTACAGGGATTTCAGGCTTGATTGATTGGATCACAGTCCTGCACAGATGAACAATGCATTGATAGGAACATCTATTTGGTCGGGGGGAACAAAAAGCTTTCTGTGAGTACAACGGAAGATTAAATTTTGTGGCACCAGTTATTGCGAATTACTAGAGTACAAAATAGAATCACAGATTCAGTCAGAATCAAATGGACATAACAAAGGCGGTAATACGGTCATACAAAATGATGGCCTAAGAACAAAATGTAGAATTCGAGTGGACCCTCCAAAGTCGAACATCACCTTTGGTACAGTTTGGTACAGTTCAACAAAACGTTTGGGGGAAAAATATGCGTGTACTCCTTCTCAGTGAGCATTTAAAAGATTAATTCAATAAGTGTGGATAGTTTTAGTTCATTTCATTGTACAGTGCATGATTAAATTTTTAAAATACCTGTATGGCAGTTAGGAATGTTTAAATGCAAGCAAAACATTTCCTGTTCACATTTCATCCGGCAGATTTTGTGATGGTTTCTGTTTGCGCTTGGGACAAATAATTTACTTCATATAATTGCCTATGGAGAAAAAAAAAACCTGTACGTGAGTGTGTGTGTGTGTGTGTGTGTGTGCGCGCGTGTGTGGGGGAATGAGGGTGCAACAACTTGGAAGTCAACCAGAATCACAGAACATGTTTGACGTTTAGGATTCCATTTCCTTTAAATGTGTGGTTCTGCAACGTGATGGCGTGGTTGAATTATGCAGAGAATGATCCAAAAATAAAACAAAAAATGAAATATAATTGTGGATTAAAGTGAGGGCAAAGAAATGAATGGTATTTTGCATGCACCCGTATAACAGGCAGTCTGCGGCATTAGAAATCAAACCAAAGGTAGAAAGAGAAAATGGACTGTACATTTAACACGAGGCTTATTTTTCTCCATAACAATTCATTTTGGCAGAGAGGAAGAAAAGGCAAATTGGATGTTCCAGAGGAGCACAGTTTCCAGCAGAGGATGACGAGAAATAATGAGGAAATATTACTCCCAAAACTCTCTCCCCAGATGAGTGGAGTCAACAAAGAAAGAATTAGGAAGTTGTTGAATTTTTGATTTATCAAGGGAGATAGCTTTCCTCTTCCTTCTCAGTAAATATTTATTGCAAGGCTGCATTAAGACCACCCTATAAAACACTCCCTTGCACAGCACAGAAAATAAAACAAATAACCAAAAATCCAGGAGCTGTGTAACAGGAGGCATCAACACAGCACACATATTTATAGTGTGGTTTTTAGTTCCCAACATTAGTTGTATTATTCATGAATGGGAGCAGCAGCATTTCATATTATAGCTGTGTAAACATGTTGTGGTGTTGTGAGGTAGATGCAAAGCTCAGAGAAAAAAAAACAGTTGGAAGAATAAAGCCTGGGCAGTAGGATCACGAACAGTCAGTCCACCCTCTTTCCTGACAACACCCACTCCCAACCCCGCCTCAGATCGAGGCATCAATAATGAGACTGCTTTCCCGTATGCGCTGATAAAACTCTTAATCACAGTCAATTCTTCATTAGTCTTCATATTTCCCAGAGAGTCGCCGTGCGCCACACACTCCTGGCCTGTTTCCTCAGCTGCCCGCCCCTCAGTCTAAAGAGAAAAACATCCCCACAAAATGTAAACGATATCCTTCTGCACATCGGCGACCTGCTGCGGATCTAAATGTAATCTCTCAATCGGCCGTGTGTCAGCCATTTTATTTTCACATTTACAACGACAGACTGCTCAAGATCACCTCATTATAAAGCTGTGTGTGTGTGGAATATGTTATGTATTTAAATTGGAACACTGATGATGATGAGAAAAGGGGGTCGACACCAATGAACGTCTGCTCACTGGCCAAAACATTATGTACAGCTGTACAATGTAACTGAGGAATAATACACCATGGCGTGGGGCAATACGGCCAGCTGTTTTCCAGGCACGATTGGCCCAAATAAAAAATAAAATCCTCAATCTGCATCAAAATGTAACGGGGATCTCCTTTGCTTCCTGCACTAAATGTTGGAAATTAATTGGCTTGATTTGGTACTTATTCACTAACTCACTAACTCAATTCTTTATTGTAGTCTAGCGCTCCTTTGAACTGCAAAGTGTCCTTTATATTTTACTTCCGCCATGACCGTCATATAAGGAACATGTCTCAGGAATATGCGGTATAGTTCAACAAACATCGCAAACGACAGTACAATCACAGAAATACATATATTTGCATCATTTATGTTTTACTAGATTCAACAGTTCATTTTGATGGCTCTTGAGAATTTTCTATGCAGTGGAGAAAATCTATACAGGAATGTTTTTTTTGTAAGGGGGGGGGGGTTATTCTTACTGGATGCCAATCCTCATTTTTCAACAATTGCAGGGGTTAATTTGATTATGATTATTTGTGATGGGTTATTTAGTCATATGAAAACAAACCTTTTGTCTTCCTTCTTGTAAAATGCATGTTATAAAACTATCGACAGAGCTAGCACAATGTTGAAAGAAAGCCTTTTTGTAGAGTACTAAATATCACATCGCTATTGTTGGCATTGCATCATATCATAGTATGCAACGTCACATCAAAATTGGATTGAATCGAATCACAAGTGGACCGTGCCACCGGCAGTGTATTGAGAAATAGATCACACTGGCCTCAGTGACGGAGCGGCGCATCCCGATGGGATAAGATTTGGCAACAATTACCGGTAATAGAATTTCAGTCGGTAGTTTTAAGATGTCACCGTTCAAGCATGCGACTTAGAATTGATGAAATAAAATAAGGCGGTGTTCCACTGCAGATGTTCACCTTGGCCGACTGAGCTCATACCTTGAGGACCAGGAGAACCAGGCTCTCCTGGTGAGCCTGGCAAGCCATCCTTGCCAGGTAGTCCTGGAGGCCCTTGGACTTGTGAGGCTAAAATGCCTGCAGGCAGCTTCTGAAGCATGGCAGGGCTGGACCACTTTTCTACAAGACATGACACAGCAGATGTCAAAATGAAAAGCAGCATAACAAAAAAATAACAGAAAGGGTACTCTTTTGCAACCATTGTACCTTCAATGATCCTTAATATTTCAGTACTGATGAGCATTTTGATTTCTTCCATGAAGTTGGGGTCGCCCTGTCAATAGAGATGATAATTAATTTTCTTCTAAGAGTGAAATGTCAGCTCTAGCATAGTTGAGATAATTGTTTTAACTACATGGAAATCAAGATGCATGTCTTATCCCTCGTCTTAATGAGCTTCTCCAGAGTGTTTGTAGAAATGAGCACGTCAAAGATTATGCCAAGACGATTACGACTATTACTGTCAATCACCTTGAGGGATTTGGGGGAAAATCTGTTATTTAAGTTTTTTTAAACTTAGGGTGTATTGACAATCACACCATTATAGGAATCATTTTTTAAAATTTTTTCAAACGTTTCACATATAGAAAACAATGTCAAAACAGCGCTGATGACCCCCCCCCCCCACCGTCTTTAGATGGAAAAGTGCTTTTTCCTTTTCAAAATCTTACATATAGTGGGTTCTGAAATGCTGTTTCCTTGTAATCAAATGGTCAAAATGACTGCTTTTAACGACAACAAATGGTCACATCATCTTTTTCTTTCTCTTTCCATCTCCTATATGCTGAGCTTCACTTGAGTGCTGATGGACACTTGTGGGATGGGCAGCATAGAACCACGAGAGCAATTACCGATTTCATCAGGAATGGCGCTTAAAAGAATCTCCGGGAACTGTTTCGGGAAGGGTTAGTGTTAAAATAATGACTTACCAAAGGTCCTGGAGGGCCGGGATCTCCTTTTTGTCCCGGAGGTCCACTTGGGCCAATCAGGCCAACATCTCCTGTGCGTCCTCTGTCTCCCTGGACACCTCTCTCTCCGGGAATTCCCGGATCACCCTGCATGAGTGAAACCCGGACATGCAAAACATGTTACTAGCTGAATTAACTACATTCACCGTTGTACTTATACTGTAGCCTTTTGAAAAGGCACTGCCTAATCTCAGGATCTGTTTGTACATGACATTTTATACTAATCTGTCCTGTAATTAAGATGAATTTAAAGAAAGGTTTTATGAAAAAGTTCTGTATTGTATGACCGAATGCAACCCGACTCTAATGATAGAGTGCATTTGAACAACAACAGTTTACCAAATGCTTCCAAGCATTGGAAGGTAAATTAAAAACCCAAACAGACACATGGATGAATAAACCCACATTTAGAGTCAAATATGGGTGAAAACAAATGAAATAGAGGTAGCAATGAAACAAGAGACCAAAAAAGACAGCGAGCGATAATATGATTTAAATAAAAATGATTTAAATAGTAACGCTAATGAGTGTGTATACCGTATGATGGTGAGGTTATATGGCTCATTTTTCATCACAAATATTCCACTGAATTATAAAACTGTTTATGGGCGTAATTGGTTACTCTGTGACGTGTACAATATGTGCTCAATATAATACAGTACCATGGGAATATTTGTGCACAATATTCATCCACTTTCTATGTGTTTGTCTTCATTTGGGTCAAGGGTGAGCTGTGGAGGCAGGGTACACCCTTGACTGCATGGGAGTCAATCGCAAAGCACATATAGACAAAGAATCCTCCCCATGGGAAAATCATGAATGGGCCTGACTGAGCTGAGATTCAAAAACAGAACCCTTGAGACTGTGAGGCATATCAGCATCTCACACTATTCAGTCGTAGAACCCCCCAATATAGCTACCGGTACTTACACGTTCACCTTTGGGGCCTCTGTCTCCCAGTCTCCCCGGTGCTCCCTTTGAATTAGAAAAATATAACAACTCAACACATGACAGGATACAAAAAATACGGACAGCATTCTCAATGCTAAAATACATTATTTCACACAACACATTGTTTTATTCATTAATAAAGGCACACATGAATACATTTCTGTCTACCAGAAATTCATACGCTTAACCAAAATTAGGAGAAAGTTTTTCCTGACCAAGATGGAGCCTTTTCCCCGATGAACGAGAGCTGATTGCTTATTACCCAGCCCAGGTGTATTGTTTGTCTAGCTTCCTGCAGTCTTTCACTTTCTGCAATGTCACGGCTATTCTGCATCAACACAGCTGGCTTCTCTTTACTGTATATGCAGGAGCAGGGAGCGAAAAGTGAAGCTCTTGAGCTGCATGTCACAACATCTTGTGTCTTCCAACCCCACCCTGTCACCCCTCATTGCTTTCTTTAAGCGCACGCACTGAAACACCAACGGGAGCATCCTTGTATCCATTTCTAGCCGGATTAAAGTATCCATGTAAAACAATCTGGCATATTATGTGTATTTTTTTTAAAGGGCAATACTCCCCTTACCTTCTTTAATCTTAACTACTTCCTATTCCCCAAAGCCTGATGAGTGCTTTAAATGTATCGTCTTGCCTATTGACTTGCTTCCCAGAGATTTACATGAAATCACAAATCTAAGGCGGTTGGGCTAAAGAAACAAAACCACCTGCTAGATGGCACTGTTTCTCTACCAAAAACCAGCTGGACAGCAGGGTAGTGAGACGTAACAAGACACTGCAGTGTAGGGATGAGAATATCCAGGAGGAATATCAACTAATAATCAGAGGAAGACAATAAACTATTGGGGCAGTCATTAGTATGCTCTGTGACATCATATTGTAAATCATAAAGGAAAATGTGTAGTTACTTCTGTGTTTCGCATACCTTCTCTGTATGATAATTTAGGAAACTGTATCTTACAAATTTGATGTGTTGTCAAAAAGCAGATTGTCTGTCTCTGTTTTTGTTTCAAACATTGATGAATTGCCTACTAGCATTAGCTGTGTTAGTGGAGTTAAATCAGCAAAGTCCTATATCTGCAGGCTTCCGTTTAGCTTAATCATTAAAATGTGAAACAATGTATGCAAATTGGTTTAATGCACTCAGGTAGCTTGAAAGAGGCGCGGTTGGGATAAAAATCTGCAGTGCCATCTCGCTGCAGCTCGACGGACGTGAAGCACTTTCCATAAGGGGATTTTGATGGTGTGCGCACAACTCACCTTGTAGCCGGGAGTTCCATCTTTTCCAGGTCTGCCCTGCTCAAGGTGCGCAACACAAACAAAGACATTTTGTATCAGCTCATTCGATTGGATCAGCGCCACTGCACCCCGGCTAATCTCCAATTTAATGGGATATCTCATGGATCCTGATTGCTTAGCAAATGCTCTTCCATTGTACGCTTGTCGAGGGAACATTACAGAAACCATCTTTTATGGTAATTACATCGAGGGATGTAATCTTCTAAATGTAATGGCACACCCATTTTTAGCCGTTGTTTGTGTATCATGTATTTGTTACCGCTCAATGGTGAAACAACACCTTCTGAGGTCCTTTCAAGACCGCTGTGTTGGTCAAGGCCTCGTTTACGGCGTGGGAATCCCGCTGTGGCGCTATGGGAGCATGCAGCTGTGATTATAAGCGGAGGCCAGTAGAAATCATGTAAATTCTTACAGCAACACCTTGGGGTCCCTCAGGTCCCGGGAACCCCGTCTCTCCAAGTGGCCCCCTCTCACCCTGTCAGAGAACAGAGAAGAGCCACAACGCGTCAGTCGGCAGTGATAAAGGAATGACGTGCAGATTGACAGCTCAAAGAGAGTTGGAGGCTGCTGCTCACCGGCTCTCCTGGGATCCCTGGTTCTCCCCGAGGGCCGGGCTTCCCCTGTCAATCAAAGCCAAAAGAAAAGAATCATCAGTGTTTGACAGACCCTCATTGGTGTCATATGTGGAGGGACTGTGCCGCTTCTCATTTATAATAGAACCGAGCTGCAGAGTACAAACACACAGCAGGTTATCCAGTGCGTATTAAAAAAAGCCTATGTACCCCTGTTTGAATGCCAGGCTTTTGTGATATAAAGAAATGAGACCAAGATAAATCACTTCACAATTTTTTTTCACCATTGATGTTATCTGTATCAGATGCAAACAACAAATTTCGGAAAAATCATTTTTTAACTCTTGTTAAAAGCAAGTTGGCACACACTTGCCATCGTTTAAACTTCTAAAGTCTGATTTACCCAAATTAAGTTCAGATGTTGTAGTAGACTTTTCCTCACATTTTCATGGTCAAATCTAACAGCACAAGTCATGGTCCAATTTTATATGACATAATTGTCTTCAATACAAGGAAATCAAGATGCATGTCTTCCTCATCTTAATGCTCTCCTCCAGAGTGTAGAAATGGGCATGTCAAAGATTATGCCAGGACGATTGCAAATACTAGTGTCAATCACCCTGCAGGGTTTTGGGGAAATTGGGGAAATTTATTCAAGTTTTTAAAACTTGAATAAACACTTTTCAACACAAGTCATGGTCCAATTTTGTGTCAAGTCAATTTTAGCGGGAAAACTTCAGAAAACTGTGTAACATCATCTCAATTGGTTATTTTTCTTCCCCTCCCAAAATGTATTCCGTTTTTGTTTCCATAAGAGTTACATGTTATTGCCCCCCCGAAAACAAAACAAAAAAACATTTGAAACGATATACCTTGGTCGCTTTTTTTTTTTTATATGACAAAAACCTCACATTGAAGCAGGGATTTACACCCTTTTTATATGAACAATATCTGAACTGATCTTGTGTAGAGAGTGGAACCTAGGAAAAAAACAAAACCGTTGATTAAGCTTTGAGTTGCATGAGTTGGCATGAACAAACGACAGCCAACAGGGTACATCTGCACCATTCATGCAGCTCTTGTACATTTTTTTTTAACATTAAAACTCATTCAGTACCAGCTAATTCTAGACCAAGTCTTAAAAGATGTTTAAAAACGTCTTTGGGAGTGAATGACTTAATTAAGATACAGACTTAGCACATCTGCCTCATAGTCAAGTGGTCAGAGGTTCATCTTGGCTCAGGCGCTCCTGTGTGAAGTTTGCATATTGGCTTGGTTGTCCTCCGCGTACCCGCCATTCTAAAATCAAGCGAGTTGTGTAAATGTGATGTGAATGGTTGAATGTCTTGCCCTATGATCGAGTTAGGCTGGAGCTCACCTATAACAAGCGTGAAAGAAAACGCATACATGGATGGACAGTGCAGGTGTACCTAATGAAGAAACCGATAAGTATGACTCAAAGGAAACGACTTACTGTAGGGCCTGGTATTCCAGGTGCACCAGACAGACCAACATCACCCTGAAGAAAACGTTGCAGTCATGTCAGACACACAGTGCATATAAAATAATGCAGTGTTTTTATGTTTTTCCACATCATTGTCATGCTTTTGACAACAGGATAGCACAAATTGAAGGTTAATTTGAAAATAGCATGATTTCTATCCACTATCACAAAAGCTGATGAAGATGATCATAAAAGCTAATGAACTTGATGAACACTTTGCAGGTCTTCACTTCAACAGCATTTCTTTAAAAGACAAAATGCTCCACCTCGTCACTACACCAGCAGCTTCTGCACATGTTTGACATATGAAGTTTCATGCAATGATATTTTGGTCGAAAAGTGCTACATGAAGTTGACTTACAACACCCACAACATCTCGTTATCCTCTCCTCAACGACAAGGCTTGGCAACTGTCATATATTATCATACATAATCACATCCTGATAAATAAATGATTTTATTTTGGTGCTCTGCTCCCCTTCAGTGGTGAAAGTGTAACTTTCAAACCACAGTTGTGAAAAGATATCGGTAAACATGTTTGTGTTGACAAATGAAATGAGGAGAAGTTAACTACATGGTTGCTTTGTCCATTACTGGTTCAAAATCTTTGTTGGAAAATGTAAAAACAACCACCGCAGAGTGAAAAGCTTTCTAAAGTGTGCTATTGAATGGCTAATTAGAAACTTCACGCTGAGGGATTAAGAGTGGCAAATTTATTGCCAGAGGCCCAAAAAGTCACCCCACTCTCGATATGCAGCTTTTTGACGTATTAAAAATAAATAAATAAAAAATAAAGGAAAATGTCGGAATCTGTCCTTTACTGTATGTATTTTATATTTAATACAAATCAGTTATTCAATTAAGTTCAACAAAAAAAAAAAAAATAATGCTCCACTTTGCTCCACAGGCTTTATTGTTTTTATGAGATGCTTTAGCTTACCTTAGCACCCGGTAGACCTTCCAGCCCGGGTAATCCCATGAGCCCCGGTTCCCCCTACAAGTAATCACAGATGACACACTCAGCTGTGTAAATGTGAAAAAAATAAATAAATCACTGTTTGTGAAGACTAAAATTGGTTTCATCTGCTGTTGCTATTTTGGGCTGATGGTCTTGTCAGGGCAGTTGATGAGTTCTTTGAAGGAGTGGTTATTTTATGGCTGTCAGTAACTGTTAGGGCATCAAATATGGATCCAAACTAGGTGACTCACGGTAAATTAAATTCTGCATGATCCACAATGTCACACATTTCGATCTTTGCTCTCGGCGTCACACGTCAATATGAAGATGATCCTGAGGGTACCATACTTCAGGCTCAATGCATGATATTGTATGATCTATGGCTTGCGCTGTCACAATTTGTGGGCTGCGGATGAGACGGAGAAAGAGCCGCCCCATTTAAAAAATCCTAATCAGGCTTACTCTGCGCCCTAAAAATAGAGAGCTATTCGCAGCTGCACGAACAAGAGATGGCCTCTATTGAGCTCATTTTGTTCAAGCTGCCATGAAGAAACGCCATTATGTGGAAAAGAGGGCCAACTGGCGCTGACATAGATGGATTGTGCAGGTAATTGTCACACATGTAGATTGTCACGAGTAAGGGAGCGCGTTTAAGGGGAGAGCGGTGCAACCAGGGGGATCAGCTGTGAGACGGATTGAGGCAATTCCGCCACAGCACTGGGGCTGCTCACACAATTTATTAAAATGTCAAATTAAGATCAGGGTGAAAAATCACAGCGCAACAAAACAATAAAATCTACAATTGGCCCCAAGAATTCACTGTGATGGCAGCAAAGTTGTTTCCAGGTCGGTGTGGATTGTTTTCAGGCATCAGTAGGTGGGGGAGGGGGGTCGTAGATAGGGGCGCTTTTGAAGAGTGTTGAAGATACATGGCTTCCCGCAAGCAAGACAACGTGGTCCTACGATTTCATATTTTCAGGAGACATAACAGTTTGCGTGTGTGTGTGTGTGTGTGTGTGTGTGTGTGTGTGTGTGTGTGTGTGTGTGTGTGCGTGTGTGTGTGTGTGTGTGTGTTTGTGTTGGAGTTCAGCAGGTGGAGGCTTCAGAGTGCATCGACTTATATGGTGAGTACGCACATTGATTGAAATAAACCAACAACTGTCGGGTGACTCTAAAAGAAAACATCAAATAAACAATCTTTCATTGAAGAAAAACAAGTTTCAACTCACTGCGAGTCCTTCATCTCCTTTGGGGCCCTTCAAAAAAAAAAAAAAGGACAGATACATGTGACACTTGCTCTCATTTAAAAAAAAAGTACAGCATGTGATTTCAGTCTGCGCTAGTAATTGAAACTCAGAGGACGCACCTACCAGCCATAACATTATGACCACTGGCTCTATGTAATATATTCAACACAAGAGCTAAAAAAAAGTATTTATAAAGGGGCTTTTCCACAAACAAACTTGCTGCTACCGCTTGGAGCTTCTTTCAAAGCGCCACAAAGTATTATAAAAACTGCTGTCGTTGTAATGACAAAATGGTGGGTTAGATTTTGAATCGTTTTTAAAAGATAAATTGGTTGTAATATGAATTGAAGTGACACGCAAGCTGAAAAACAGCTGGCTTTTCTTTGAGTAATCTCCAAGCAGTCGTAAGCACAGTATTTTAATTACCGATATATGACTTTTTGGGGTTTATCCAATTCATTTCAGATTTAGAGTGTGATATCGTTTCCAAATGGAATCTATGGCATTCCTGTGTCTCAGGAAAACTCCATGCTGCATGAATGGCAGCCAGCCTGAGACTTCAGTGAGTGAGACCTCTTTGATGGGTGCGCACATGTGAGTCACTTATACACGGTGCGTGGGCCGGAATTTGGGAGTCATTGCGCATAGGTAAAATTACGCAAGCCAGGCGCTTAAAAAAGACCTACACACGAATGGGAGCATATGGCGCTTTGTGAATTTCAGTCAGTATAAATCATCCTGTTTAGAACACATATATCATCACATTTCCAGGATGCTTAGTACTGAATATCATCATGTTTAGAAGTGGTCAATCATCAAATGTTCTGCGGTTCATAATATTCATCATGTTAGATACATGATGTAAATTATACATGTATTGTGCTACATGTAAATTACCTAGACTGAAGCAAGTCAATAAAGGAGGCAGCACAGGGAGAGAAATCCTTCAGATTTAACCGTGGTTCAGGTTTATGCCCCGCCCCTCTCATGTGTTGTGGAGGATTGATCCCTGTGGGGCTTTAGATTGGATGTCTCCCTGGGCCTGAAGAGATTACAAACTGCCTGATAAGGAAGAGCAGTGCAAGGGGAATTTCAAAGTGGACCATTCTGGCTTGACACTATGTGGCTGAACTCTGACTTCCACTTGCAAATCGCTGATGTTTTGTGCATCCCCGGGGCAGGTCAGAAACATCTGTGTGAGAATCGGGAAGGGGACCAAGCGGCAGCAGAAGCTCTCAATGAATGTGACCGAGTGTGATATGACGGCCTCAGAAGCTGAGATAACACTGGCTAGCCAATGGGATATTTTTTTCTTATATGCCTCTCTAGAATCAACATGTCTGCCTGCTGACGTTTCTTCATGGTGCACTTTGAAGGAATCACTCCAGGCATAACGATGATTATACTTACCGGTGCACCGGGAGCCCCAGGGGGTCCTAAAATAGCTCCACCACTCTGAAAAGACACGATTTTGACACGATGGCTTTCTATTCCAAAATATGGGTCAAGTGAATTTTAACCATAGGCATGGATGTTTTCTGTCAAAATGATTGATGGCATTGCGCTGCGCACTTCATGCATCATTGTATCACCAACGCTGAAGAAAGGTATTTACCTGCCGCTTGTATAGACTGCTCATCCCATTGCCCTCCACATAGGATATACCCTAAAACACAATAGTGCATCTCATCACATTTCATCCAACAGAACGTCCCTGCTGAGATTCTTACGCATCGAGACTTGGTACAGTCGAGCCCAGGCAGGTATTTACCCCTTAGCCTTGAAAAGCTACGCAGAAACGATCAAGGCCTCATTTGGTGATTTCACAATGACACGTGATGGGGGAGAAAAGAATCAAATGATATCTGTGAACATCATGAACCCAAACGTATTCCAAGAAGGGAGCACAACTTTTGAAGAATGAGAATGAGGACACAAGCGAGACTTCTTTGGGTCCGTGTTCCAACGCTAACTTGTTTTTGCCCGATTTTGAATGAATGATTTTAAAACAGAAAGGGAGTTAAGGTGCTCATTTAGACGCAAGTGGATGCCTGTGCCCTTTTCAGGCCACTGAGCCATCCCCTGTCCTTCCAGACTGCACTTTATGAGGCTAGGGTGCGTGGGGGTGTAAGGCAGGTTCAAGGGGACGTCTGATGAATTATAGATTGGCTTTGGACGCGCGTTACACTTACTGGCCTTTTAGAAGAAGCGAACATGGTTCAATGCCAGCAAACGGGTTCTCACAATGTCGTCATATTTGTACTTGTTTGTCATTTTTTATTTTATTTATTTATTTATTTATTTATTTATTTTTTGTTCTCGTCTCACAGTAAATACTGTTATGCGGAGTGAAAGCAGAATCAGGGTCAGTTGTGCGTGGAAGACACATCAAGACAATCTTGTGACCTTAATAAAAACATTTGTTGAACTGTTTTCAGTCTGCTGATTCACAAATAAAATTGCCTTGAAAAAAAAACCTAAATAAAATCACAAGGAAAGAAAAAAACACTGCAAAGAGGACATCATACAATCAATCATGAAGTGCATATCCATTAAAAAACTTTGAGATGGAAAGAAGTTCAGCTTATTCTTTGTCTATTTCAGACCGTTACACTTTTTGTTTGAAAAGTGATTGTAATGTTTGATTGTCTATGTATAATACCTAGATCACATTCAGATTTTGTGTGTACAACAGTACTTGAGTTAGGCCAAAATAATTTTTCTTTAATGTGTACTTGACTAACAGCCATTGTAGGTCATATTAGTAACATCCACCCATTTCCCAAACTGCTTATCCTAATTAAAATCAAAGAATAGACCTCAGTAATAATTTTGTCATGTCATGTTCTGTGTGTGTTTGTTTTGTTTAAGCTCCAACTAGACTGAAGCGTGTTTCTCTCCAGCAGGCTCACCTGTTCCTTATTCTAATCAAGCCTGTTCAATTATATAAGTACTGCCATGCTCCCAAGGTCTGGTCGGATTATTGACCTTGCTCACTGCCTCAAGTGCTATTTTCTGGACCTTCTTGTTCTTATTACTAATTGCTCTTGTTTGTTCAGGTTCTGTTTTTGTAAGTGTTTTTGTTCTAGAGATTTTTGCTGATTTGGTCACGTGTATTTGTTTTGGACTCTTGCTAGTTCATTTTGTGTATTCTTGGGTTCTGTTGTAACCTTGCCTTTTGTTTTCCTTCCTTTTTGTTGGCATAGATTTCTCTTTGTTTGTCATTTATTTTTCTTGAAATATTTTTGTTACGGATCTGATTTGTGTCTACCTTTGTGGAATCCCATCACCATCCAGTTCACCCACGAGCTGTGTCAAATTTATCCTGATTTCCTCTTAAAAATGGAAGTGGATGTTGAGTCAAATAAATTCTTTCAATAACACATTCTCTGTGGCCCAATTAGTCTAAAGCCGGTATATAATGCATCTGTTGAATAGGAATTTGGCAGCAAAATCCACCCGTTATTATCCATTCAGAGGGTGGCCATTTTGCCACTTGATTTAGATACTTCACGATTTAGATACTGCCACTTGAAAATGACTTCACAGTTGTTCACGGCTCAGGTCACACGTCCAAACTCAAAAAACGGGTGAATATATTTTTGTACAGAAAACTTTTGACTTAGTGCATTTGTGATTAGCAGTTTGTTTGATAACTTACTGGAGGTCCTGGAAGGCCTGGTTGACCAGGAGGTCCCTCATTTCCCTGTCGAATACAAACCAGAAAGATATATATATATATATATTTTTTGAGAAACCAGTCAAATAAAAAATATGTTCTAACCACATTTTCAAGCTGTTGCAATTCATTAACATTAAAATAATCCATAAAAGAAAACAACTTGAACATAGTAAAATTTAGAAACATACTAAAGGGAAATACAAAACTAATGATTAAATAAATAAATAAAAATCTCACTCTTTCCCCTTTAGATCCAGGTTGACCCATTGGACCTGGGCGACCCATGATCCCCTGCAAACCATTCAACATCAAAATTTGTGTCATTAGTTAGAAACCCATAATATTGGATTTTTTTGACAGATTTAAAAAAAAAACAGGAATATCTTACCGGCTCCCCAGTGCGACCTGTCACTCCTGGAAGTCCTGGGACTCCAGGGGGCCCCTGAGACAGAGGCAATTCGTCACTTAGATCAAAATTGAACAATAACAACATACTAAAATTTGCAGACGGTTGAGTGCACCTGAAACAGTGCTCTAGACATCTTTTTTTTATTTAACACATACACATTTAGGGCAGGATATATTCCTTACACCTCAGATAGCATAGAATTGGGAATTGTGCCCCTCAAGCTTCCAAGAGTTTTTGACAAGTCACATTAGATTAAAAAGGTCATCACATTTGGCAAAGGAATAACTGAATGTCAATCTTGTGCCAACTTCTTCTACTTTTTTGCACTCACCTCATCGCCCTTATCTCCTGTGGGGCCAGAGAAGCCTCGCTCTCCTTTCACTCCCTGTGGTGGGGCAGAACCAGTGATCCAGTGATGGAAATTGAGTACTTTGTGTGTGTGTGTGTGTGTGTGTGTGTGTGTGTGTGTGTGTGTGTGTTAAAAAAACAGCATGTAAACTTGAAAATGTCTTTCTTATAGTACACAGCTAGAAATTGCTTCCTTGAATCAATGTAGAGCAGCACTGTTTCCATAGCAACAACTTTTGCGGGAACTCCATGTCAGAGCACAAAAGATGTCCTTCTCCACAGCTTATGAGGCTCAATGGCATTTTTGAAAATCTAAAGTTACATGCAATGTGCTAAAAATGTCTACATTATATCCATGTGTTGTGTTGATATTTCCATCCAACCTTTGGACCTTCCTTCCCAGGATTTCCCATTGGACCTCTCACACCTGGATCTCCCTGTTTTGAAGACAAAAACACAAATGAATAAAGTGCCATCACCCAAGCATATACTGTACATTGGATAATTTCAAGCAATCATGTAATTCCCATTATTCTTTCCTCAGAAAGAAAACAACAAAGTCCCACCATTTGCCGTTATAATATACTGTAAAGCTTCCTTGTCAGAGTTATTACTGTATGTTAAATTATATTTTGAGTGCACTTATAAGAGGATCCATGACGGAAAGTGTACATGTGTGTTTCTTAAATAGCTGTTTCAAATAATAAATGGTTAACCAGGTCCTGTGATGTGAACATTTATGTTTACAAGTACACGGAAAATGTCCAATTTATCAATCCAATAATTGACCTGATGAGAGTGACTGCCTTTACAGCAGCACCTATGCTTTTTGTTTTTCTACTTTCTTCATTTCATAAATTTGCTGGTGTAAATTGGGAATTTCTCCGTTGTGAGATGAATAAAGGTTTTCTTATTCTAATTATTGTTTTTATACCAATTTGTATCAACCATACTTAGTGCATTTAAATGACAACCAAAAAAAAACATCATCAGCTCAAAACAAAGTTGTATCCAAAAGTGGTTCTTCTCTTGGCTGTGTTGGGCTTCTATTACGCTTGGCCAATGGAGATGCAGTGCATGTTGAAAATATGATGACATAAAACATGTCACTAAGTCATTGAGCAATGTGCTGTTGACAATATATGGGAAATGCAAAATTACTCCAAAATGCAAATAGTTTGATCCAAAATTAATTCAGACATAAAACAAGGATTTATTCTGTTTAAAAACAAACAAACAAACATATTTTGCGTGTAAATACGTTTGGCACGAATACAAAAAAAATCACTTTTTAGAAACTGTTAATTCCTCTGGGAGGGGACCGACCACTACTCTACCCCCTGTGATGGCAGTTTCTCAGCATGTCATTTTTTTCCCCGTCTGTAAACTCTTCAATCATTTTTGCTGTAATATGAGCCCAATAACGACTGAGAATGAGACGCTTTAGGCAGCTTCACAGATTTTCTGTGCCTGACCTAAATGTTCACCGTCAAGTATACAAAGAGCAGCAATAACTTTGCCCTTATTTTATTAGTTGCAAAATCCAGTGTGACATTTTAACCCATATAGCGAGACAAAACATGTCGTAGGTTCACACAGTTTGATTCTTTTTAAGTCTGTACTCACAAAATATGAACATGAAATGAATACACAGTCTACACCTAAGATTTTGTCTTTCATCGGGTAAACATTTTGTCAACGCAGCATATGACGTTAAGTATGAAAATGGTGACATCATGCCCCCGTCTCTTCTCCTCTTGGTTTAATGCAAAGTGACACGATCGGGTCACAAGTATTCACAGCATCTTACTAATAAGTCACATGTACCTTTTCTCCCACCATGCCGTCATGTCCGAGCACTCCAGGGGAGCCCTTCTCTCCCTTCTGCCCAGTCAGCCCAGAAACTCTCATCGGGCAAACACTGCAGGCATTCTAGCAGCACATGGAGGTCAATGGAGAAATCCAGTGTGATCACGCAAATAAGAACACTGCATTTTCATCATTTATAATGTTTCATCCCGGGGTGGAGGACAAGACCCGAGCTGACACGAAGTGTTCTTTAAATGTCCGCATAGCAGAAATAATGTGAACCCAGCAACGGCGACTTTCATCGAGGTGAGTGCTGAACTTTGTCAAACTCATTGGTTGCGACATTTAGGCGAGAATTTTAAATATCACCATTCCTGATCCATTCTAAATATAAGGACCGCACCCTTCATTAGAACATGGCCTGCTGTGCCGTTACAGCCAGCATTACAGTGATATTTTAAAATAAAAATCTACAAGAAAATGTCAGAGTTCCTGATTTAAGCAAAAACACAGTACCAGTAAGAAGTGATTGATATGTTAAATAATAATAATCACAGTTTCAGACATCGGCTTAACAATTATGTGTGTATATTATATATATATATATATATATATATATATATATATATATATATATATATATATATTTTTTTTCAAGAAAAGAGCTTTTACAGAATATCCAATTACGCCGTAGCAGCAGAATGCTCTGGTGGGCAGTATTGTGCATTTAAGATAAAGAGACTGGTAGAAGCTCATTAGAATGTTTCACAGTAATTTAGACAAATTTGTGAAAAATATTTGAGGAAATCTCCAAGTGATTGGACCAGTTTCGTGTGCACCCCTCTTGTTCAAAGAGAACGGATGGAAAGAAAGAGGCTTTTTGTGTGCAGAGAAAATGTGACATATTTCAATCGGCTTATGAAAAATGGGATCAAAAACAAGTATGCTGCATTTATATTTTTGTGAGGCATCTTTTGCAGTACAATGAAAATATTTCCATAAAGTTGTCTGTTTAAATGATAGCAGTCAGTGGGCCTGGAAAAAAAGGTGAGATAAGTATTTCTAAATGTATGGATGTAGACATCCTGATGGAGGCACTCAAGGGCTTTAAATTGTTCTGTTGGCTCCTGCAAGCCATACAATTCCAGATGAGCCACACAATGAGCTGTTGGCAATGCCAAAATAATCTATTCAAATCAAGAAAGCTGCTGTTATTATTAATTAAAATGATAAAATACCTTGAGCAAAGCCCCCATATCTCCAACAATTGGCAGTGCAGTCTAAGAGAAAAAGAAAAAAAAGGAACATAACACAGAAGAACCTTCAGGCTTGTAGTACATTTATTATATTACAAAACTATCCTGACATCCATTTTGGTGCGATAGACAGCGGTTAATAATGCTGTTTTATTATGCATTCATTGAAAGATTAAAACCATGAACACTTCATGAACACTACTGATTCAGTGTCCAAGACTGAATGGAACCACTAGACAAATTTTGTTGCTAAACAACACAATCCTCAGACCTTCATATTTGTCATGTTACATTTTTTTTCTTCAATTTCTTATCCACATCTTACAAATATGAAATGGTCATGTGAGTCTTGCCAACACAAACATTTTTAATTTAAAATGTCCGTGGTTTTGACTTCCTCTCTTTTTATTTGAGTTTTACTAAGCAACAGCCCTCATTACCCCTGGCTAGTTGCAGACACCAACTACTGTATATGAAAACTATAGTTACAAACAGGAGATAGCGGGGTGTTCTCAATTAGTCATAAACGCCACCACCTTCCTGGAGGTAACTTTCGGCCGTGAACAGCAAGCCTGGCTGCAAATTACCCCCAAACCGGAGCTGCGTTACTAAATTTATCTTAACGGTGCAAATGCGCATAAGGGATTTTTAAACTTACTGGTTCACCTGGAGGTCCAGCAGGTCCGGGGGGGCCCGGTCTGCCAGGCGTGCCCTTTAAGTGAGACAAAGAAAGAAGCTAACAATCCCTACAGGAGTGAAATGAAGCCAACACACCACACTGTAATTGTGCTTTCACATCCGTCACAGCTGGTGGCAATGTGTGATCTGCCACTCTTGAGATGACAGTCATGATGATGGCTTTTATCTGCACACATGGCAGGGGGTGGATGGGGTGGCGGGAATGACTCACCTCTCTTCCCAGAGCTCCAGCAGGCCCAGGTGAACCTGGGGATCCGCGAAGACCCTGAAAAATAGCCAATGGCCTTGATGACTTAGTCCAAAATAACCGCTGGCTGATGCAGATACAAGTGTTGTTGAAATGATTTATTGTGGAACCTCCAAGTTGAACACAATCCATATTGGAGATGTTGGTTGATTTTTTTCAAGTTGTTCTTATCCCCCCCCCCCCCCCCCCAAATGAAAACTTTCCTAATTCATATCAAGATACATAATCCACAACTCATAAAGATTTATGAGTGTTACGATACGTATCGTAATTCTCACATGAATTGCTGACGGTTTGAACTCCAAGTTTTGACTTGGAGGTATATATTTTTTTCAAAACATTTTACATTTCCAAAATGTACCACTTCGGAGGTTCCACTGCATAACAATTATTCTATAGCTTTTGCACTTTCAAGAAACTGGAAATCAAAGAAAAGGTGGGTTTTCATATTCCACTAACCTCAACTCCTGGCTTTCCTGGAGGTCCCATGGGGCCCTGACAACACATCACGCAGCTTGTTAACACTGTCTGCCCTCTAGCACCAGGGATCCAATAAAGCTATTGTGTTCGACACCTTTTGCTCATATTGATTCTGCCTCCAACAATTTTATATTAAAAGAAATGGAGACAGACTCCCTTGCAATCATGTCGGTGAGGTTGAAACGTGTATTGCGCAAGATATATGATGGGGGGGATGAATGCCTGGCACACAGCAGGAAGCATCTAGCAGTAATGACAGGCATTTTCAGCAGAAAATGATATTTACTGAGCGGTGCGTCCTTTTTTTCTCCTTTTTTTTTTACTGGGTGTAGATGCGAATGTAAGGTAAATAATGAATACGAAGAACAATCAAATATACCGTCATACTCACAGGCATGCCTGTGATGCTCTCGCCAGGCTCGCCTTTATCACCGTGCTCACCAGGTAGTCCTGGGATGCCTCGCTCCCCCTGACAAAAGAACAAGGCAGCAGTCATACGGCTCAATCCGAATCTCCTGGAGAGCTGCTGCACTGCATGATCATTAAGTATTTAGACTGGACCCGAATGGATTTTTGCTTTCATGTTTTTGCCTTCTGCAGCTTGAAGGGCAGGAAATGTATTTTCAAGGCCAGTGGCGTGTACATGTTCCTTATCTACTTTATATGAAACTCCGTACGTGCTGAGTGGCACACAATATGTCATTTGTTTTTCCCCACCATAACAGTGCCATTGGACACCGCAACATATTTAGTACCTTCAGCAGAAAAAATCCTGACACAAAATGCTTTTAATAAAAAATGGACAAATGGACAGAGGATTAGACCATCAAAAAGACAGCATGCCTCCCCTCCTGGGTACAACTTTGACTCTTCTGGGAAGATTTTTACAAGGTTTTGGAGTGTGTCTTTGGGAATGTGTAGCATTTCATAGACAACTGCATTGGTGGGGTCAGAGGTAAAACAAAATCCCTTGGTTTACAATGTCTGTTGTACATTTCATAGTAGAGCAGGAAAGGATCTACCTAAAATTGTAAAAGAGTTGGGTGCATCGTCTTTTCAGACAAGACCTCTGATGAATATTTACGATTTTTACACGCTCAGCAAAAAGTCATGTATTTCAATACACATCACCATCTACAGCACAAGTGTCAAACTCAAGGCCGGGGGCCAGATCCGGCCCGCCACATCATTTTATGTGGCCCCCTGAAAGAAAATCATGTGTGTCCATTTGCATGATCCTTGCTAAAAAAATGCACTGTAAATGTCAAATTGTCATGTGTCATAAATGACGTTGAGAGTTTGCAATAATTTTGTTACCTTTCATGTAATAATGCGATTAATCATTTTTATGGTTTTGCTGTCATAACGGCCCTCCGGGGAAGACGTCACTCAGAAAGTGGCCCGCGACAAAAATGAGTTTAATACCCCTCATCTACAGAATGAACAGATGGATGTGGATTCTGAATGAATGGTGTGTGTGATTATCTAAAGTGTCGGTGCTTTACCTTGGGGCCACGGGTTCCTCTGGACAAAGACAGCCGCTCACCCTGCATGTCAACATGAAAGAAATATCAGAAACAAAACCCTCCACAGTGCAAACAGTCTGAAAAGTGACACAAACTCATGTTAAGTACTGTTTGCAATCTGTACCAAAGTATACTGTAGATTGGCAAAAACAAACATTTTATTTGTTCTTTTACTTTAGATGACAATGATGACATTGATGACTGTGGTTTAACAAGCCCCACAATGAATGTTGTAGATTCGCCTCAAGATAGTGGATTGGGATTAACAATGACACCATTTCCAGGAGAACATCATTACCATCCAATCATAAAAGTGAGCAAAGAAAGACAGACCACCATCATTCATTTACGCGCAAAAATCAATTGAGCAACAGTTATTTGAAGAGGCCTGCCTCATTAAAGTCACGCACTGAGTTCATTTTATCGCTTTTATGGTCGTCTTAAATAACAAAGATCATAAAACGCGTGGAAAAATATCTATGTTCCCTCGGAGACACTTTCCAGCAATGACATTCGCGAAAGGACCTCTGCCCCCAAAGACGGCGTCTTATTTCGCGCACGTATCACTTCAGAACCATGAAAGATGTCTAAATACTTCACCTTGCACTAATTCCTGCCGTTATTTTTCTGCTTGATGAGCTCGCTTGAGGGTGAGTGTTGTTCCCAAGAAAACAAACAAGAACCTTCAAAGCTATGAAGTCGATGGAGGACCCTGTCACCTGTTTGATCAAGCTGTAATGAACATTTTTATATGCACAGGCAGGTCCGTAAAACGCAATGCGTCAACACCCATCATCTTGACATTGGAAGGAGAAATTACAACCTGGGGTGGGGTCATCCAAAATGTGATTACTTAACGACTTGCGTCATGATAATCACGTTTTCCAGGAGGGCTACTTTTCCTTATCTGCTGCTGAGTCACAAGCTATGTTTGATGATGCCGTTTGTTTTGACCTCTTTTTCTTCTCTTTTTACCTCATTCAGGACACGGAACAGATAAACGTGACTACACACCACATATCCAGGCTCTCCAGGTTCGCCCTTAGGTCCCGGAGGTCCTTGAAGCCTCGTCACTTGTCCCAAGTCCCCCTACAGAAAGAGTCATGAGTCATGCAATGCCTGACTATTTAATTTGTGGACTGATCCCGTTTATTGTGATGATTTTGAAAGAACAAACTTTGTCCTCGGTAACTTCTCAAACCCCCCATAATAGCATCAAATGGCCACTTTTGTTTGAAAGTTGCTGGCTGCATGAGAAACAACATTTTTGGTTCCTGTCTGAAGTAATTTATTGCAATCCTTTCATGTATGCAACTAAGCCCAGTAATGGTGACAACTTGCTTTCTTTTCCAAAATCGAAATGGCAGCTGTCAAATGTAAGGAAAGCAAGAAAGACGGAGAGGCACGGCAAGTGTTTTTACAGTGAACAGTGGGACAGCATGGTAAACTTAGTTTCACTTGCAACTTTATGTTCAATTCTGTCACTGTCAGTAGGGGAGGCAAATGCGACTGGTAGAACCATGACGAAAACAATCAGCATCTAAGAAGTAAAAAAATATCATGAGGAAGGCGAACATTTTCTACACAGTGTGGCTGTGCAATTTGCAATGATGAGGGGGGCCAAAATATCCACAGGGAGATGTGAAATACTCGTTGCCAGTTGTACAACGTAGCTCTCATTCCCCCACTTAATGAAAAAAAAATCTAATAAAATCACCACTTAAAAACGGCCGTTTATTTTTACTTGGATTTTCTTTGCCTGATTTGCCTGATTTTGTTTGTTGATGTCAATTGGGGAAACTATAGAAAAAAAACCCCTCCAAAATATTTGACAATGCTTTTTCATGGCACTTTAAATTACACACAACCCGAGCAAGTTCATCTATGTCTCAATAGGACAAGAAGGAAAATATTTAAGCTTCCTGCAAAAAGGGCATGCCTTTCCAGAGTAGATGGAAGCACCTATGCAGCCTTACAAAGACGCACACTTTTTTAAGCACACTTGACATTCTCTCTGCAGCTTCATACTTTAATCGCTTTATGTGCATATATTTGATTTCCATCCGAATCTACTCTTGAAATTAATGTTTGTTTTTGTTGTGGCTCTCATATGAATACATAATCACACCTGTCTCTGACATTAGTTTGCATTAGTGGAGGTGACAAATGGAGGGTTTTCAATCTGAGCGGACGGAGGAAGCTTAAGTACTTGGAATTAGATTTATTTCTCTGTCCTGGAGTTTGACAGAATGACTGTGTCGGAGGTAGGAGGCAGGAGTGGGGGTAGGGGGAGGGGGGTCGCGTGTAAAGCGTCATTTATTTTGACAAGCGACACACCTCATCAAACTCGCGTGTCAAGGCGCACACTGTTGCACTTTGTCACTTTTGATCGAGTGTTTGGAACAAATCCTGCTGTAAGAGGGGGTTCGTGTAAAATTGTGGGGTAGTCGAGGGCATCAAATGGAGGCAAACAAAGTTTTGGGCTGATTGACGATGGCATGAAAGGCATGCGAGTCATCAGGAAGATGCCTCGTATGTTGAACTGCTCATAAAACATCACAAAATCTCCCTTTTTTTTTCTTTGAGGTGAGAACTTGATTGAATGATTTCCTACCTTCTCTCCTTTTAGGCCGTCTTTCCCAGGGACTCCTGGCAAGCCCTGTAAACAAAAATGAGGACAAAAAAGACATCTATCGGCAGACCTTCATCTCACACACCTTCATCTCCACAGCTTCCTCCTCCTCCTCATTGCTTCAGCACACTGTCACGTTCCAACATAATTTCCTTTCGACGGGATTTATAAAATGTCTCTTTTTGCCCTCCCTGCATTTCAAGAAAGACAGATGCTCATTATCAAAGCAGGTGCAGCAAGCAGATTGCAGTTTAGGGGTTTTTTTTTTGCGCACAAAGAGCAGACATTTTCTTTTCTGCTAATTAATTATTAAATTTGCAGACTGACTGCTTTAGTAAAAAAAAAAAAAAAGACCGGACTCGTCCCTCTGACATCCTGTTTATCGCGGTATTCATCAATTGATCTCAGACTCAGTCTGGCGAACTGCGTTGGAAAGCCAAGGTGACAGATAAGGCGACAGAGCTTGACATTAACTCTGTTGCAGGTGTACTTACAGGCTCTCCTGGGGGTCCAGGAAGTCCAGTTGGTCCAGATGGACCATGCTTGCCCTGACAGAACAAAATGTATTTAAAAAAAAAGAAAAAACATTATTTTTGTTCTCCCTCCATTCATGTTACTGGTATTCTGTTGATTTTAATGTCCCAGCTAGCAGCAAGCATTTGCAGGATGTACTGCTCTTTAATGCCTTTGAAAATAATTTAAAAAATAGATAAATACATACTTCTCATGGTCTCACCACCCGTGGGAGGGGTCAAAGGGGTCGGGTGCAATGCGAGCTGGGCGGCAGCCAAAGGCGGGGACCCTGGCGGTCCGATCCTCGGCTGCAGAAGCTAGCTCTTGGGACATGGAATGTCACCTCTCTGGCAGGGAAGGAGCCCGAACTGGTGTGTGAGGCAGAGAAGTTCCGATTGGATATAGTCGGACTTGCCTCCACACACAGCCTAGGTTCTGGTACCAGTCCTCTCGAGAGGGGTTGGACTCTCTTTCACTCTGGAGTTGCTCACGGTGAGAGGCGCAGGGCAGGTGTGGGCATACTTATTGCCCCCCGGCTCAGTGCCTGTACATTGGGGTTCACACCGGTGGACGAGAGGGTTGCATCCCTCCGCCTGCGGGTGGGGGGACGGGTCCTGACTGTTGTTTGTGCATATGCACCAAACAGCAGCTCAGCATACCCACCCTTTTTGGAGTCCTTGGAGGGTGTGCTGGAGAGTACTCCTGCTGGGGACTCCCTTGTTCTACTGGGGGACTTCAATGCTCACGTGGGCAATGACAGTGAGACCTGGAGGGGCGTGATTGGGAGGAACGGCCCCCCCGATCAGAACTCGAGTGGTGTTTTGTTATTGGACTTCTGTGCTCGTCACGGACTGTCCATAACGAACACCTTGTTCAAACATAAGGGTGTCCACGTGTGCACTTGGCACCAGGACACCCTAGGCCGTAGTTCGATGATCGACCTTGTGGTCGTGTCATCGGATTTGCGGCCGCATGTTCTGGACACTCGGGTGAAGAGAGGGGCGGAGCTGTCAACTGATCACCACCTGGTGGTGAGTAGGCTCCGATGGTGGGGGAAGATGCCGGTCCGTCCTGGCAGACCCAAACGTATTGTGAGGGTTTGTTGGGAGCGTCTGGCGGAATCCCCTGTCAGAAGGAGTTTCAACTCCCACCTCCGACAGAGCTTTTCCCATGTTCCGGGGGAGACGGGGGACATTGAGTCCGAGTGGACCATGTTCCGTCCCTCTATTGTTGAGGCGGCCAATCTGAGTTGTGGCCGTAAGGTGGTTGGTGCCTGTCGTGGCGGCAACCCTCGTACTCGCTGGTGGACACCAGCAGTAAGGGATGCCGTCAAGCTGAAGAAGGAGTCCTATCGAGCCTTTATGGCCTGTGGGACCACAGAGGCAGCTGACGGGTACCGACTGGCCAAGCGGAACGCAGCTTCGGTGGTTGCCGAGGCTAAAACCCGAGCATGGGAAGAGTTCGGTGAGGCCATGGAAGCCGACTTCCGGACGGCTTCGAGGAAATTCTGGTCCACCATCCGACGTCTCAGGAGGGGGAAGCAGTGCACCACGGACACTGTGTACAGTGGGGATGGGGCGCTGCTGACTTCGACTCGGGACGTTGTGAACCGGTGGGCAGAGTACTTCGAAGACCTCCTCAACTCCACCAACATGCCTTCCTTGGAGGAAGCAGAGCCTGGGGACTCTGAGGTGGGCTCTCCTATCTCTGTGGTTGAAGTCACCGATGTGGTTAAAAAGCTCCTCGGTGGCAAGGCCCCAGGGGTGGATGAGATCCGCCCAGAGTTCCTCAAGGTTCTGGATGTTGTGGGGCTGTCCTGGTTGACACGCCTCTGCAACATTGCGTGGTCAACGGGGAGAGTGCCTCTGGATTGGCAGACCGGGGTGGTAGTCCCTCTTTTTAAAAAGGGGGACCGGAGGGTGTGTTCCAACTACAGAGGGATCACACTCCTCAGCCTCCCTGGTAAGGTCTATTCAGGGGTGCTGGAGAGGAGGGTCCGTCAGGAAGTCGAGCCTCAGATTGAGGAGGAGCAGTGTGGTTTTCGTCCCGGCCGTGGAACAGTGGACCAGCTCTACACCCTTAGCAGGGTTCTCGAGGGTATGTGGGAATTCGCCCAACCAGTCTACATGTGTTTGGTGGACTTGGAGAAGGCGTTTGACCGTGTCCCTCGGGGAGTTCTGTGGGGGGTGCTTCGTGGATATGGGGTACCGAACCCCCTGATTCGGGCTGTTCGGTCACTATCCCACCGATATCAGAGTTTGGTCCGCATTGCCGGCAGTAAGTCGGAATCGTTTCCAGTGAGGGTAGGACTCCGCCAAGGCTGCCCTTTGTCACCGATTCTGTTCATAACCTTCATGGACAGAATCTCTAGGCGCAGCCGAAGCGTTGAGGGGGTCCGTTTTGGTGGCCTCAGTATTGCATCCCTGCTTTTTGCAGATGCTGTGGTGCTGTTGGCTCCTTCAAACAGGGCTCTCCAACTCTCACTGGAGCGTTTCGCAGCCGAGTGTGAAGCGGTTGGGATGAAAATCAGCACCTCCAAATCTGAAACCATGGTCCTCAGTCGGAAAAGGGTGGAGTGCCCCCTCCAGGTCGGGGGGGAGATCTTGCCCCAAGTGGAGGAGTTTAAGTATCTTGGGGTCTTGTTCACGAGTGAGGGCAGGAGGGAGCGAGAGATCGACAGGCGGATCGGTGCAGCGTCTGCTGTGATGCGGACGTTGTATCGGTCTGTCGTGGTGAAGAAGGAGCTGAGCCAAAGGGCGAAGCTCTCAATTTACCGGTCGATCTACGTTCCAACCCTCATCTATGGTCACGAGCTATGGGTCGTGACCGAAAGAACGAGATCCCGGATACAAGCGGCCGAAATGAGTTTTTTCCGCAGGGTGTCCGGGCTCTCCCTTAGAGATAAGGTGAGAAGCTCGGTCATCCGGGAGGGGCTCCGAGTCGAGCCGCTTCTCCTCCACATCGAGAGGAGCCAGATGAGGTGGCTTGGGCATCTGATTCGGATGCCTCCTGAACGCCTCCCTGGTGAGGTGTTCCGGGCATGTCCCACCGGGAGGAGACCCCGAGGAAGACCCAGGACACGCTGGAGAGACTATGTCACCCAGCTGGCCTGGGAATGCCTCGGGATCCCCCGGGGAGAGCTGGAAGAAGTATCTAGGGAGAGGGAAGTCTGGGCTTCCCTGCTAAAGCTGTTGCCCCCGCGACCCGGCCCCGGATAAGCGGTAGAAGATGGATGGATGAATGGATAAATACATAATAAATAAAGAATGAAAATCAAAGTTGTGATCCTGTCTGTATACCAGGAAAAAATGTATATGATGTGTTATTCTCAATGAATGGAGAGTTAATGCATGTTTCTTTTCAACTCTTTTCACCTCAGATCACCTCCTAAAATGATGTCAATTCAAATTCGCTTAAAGTTCTCCGAGCAGTTCACTTAATCTCTGAAATGTGAATACACAGGTTCGCATTTTCCTACACTGCCAATGCATTATTCCATCATCCTCATCAGACATAAAGGGGACCAATAAGAGAACTGAATCATCACTCGTTTAGCACACCGTCGGGTTCCAAGATAATTTCCGTTCGACAGGATTTATAAAATGTCTCTTTTTGCCCTCCCTGCTTTTCAAGAAAGACAGATGCTAGTAAGTGTAAAAAAATAAAATAAAATAAAATAAATAACTACTGTCAGTGAATAAATCATTTAAACGCCAGACTCACCTCGGGACCTTGATCTCCTTTTTGTCCTTGCGGCCCAATGTTTCCCTGTGAAATCACCCAAAAGGATGAGAATGTGTAAAAATAAAGTCCATTACCTTACATGATCCTTTCGCACACAGGACAAAATAAAGCAGTTCAAAATGTGACTCAGCAAAAAATATATCATTCTCCCATATTTGCGAATCACCAGTGCTTTATGATACAATGGAGTTGCTTACAGTTCCAGAGAAGGGCTTCAACCCATGAGCTGTCATCACCTCAACAGAATGAAAAATAAAACATAGTCATCTTAAAAGAATCTGCCTATAATTTTATGATGCTTGAATACGTTCGAGGCATGTCATGTATACTTAATAAATACACTCAATGGCTATGAGAACATCCCTACCTAATCCATTAAGAGCCAACACAGTGACAATTTTGATCCCCTCACAAAGGAAACCAAAGCATGAGAAACATCTCTCAGCTTACAATACAGCTCAATATGACATAATCGTCAATAATGAGGTTGATATTTAACATCCAAAATACACAAAAGATTATTATAGTTATTGACTGTAATGCGTCTAAAATTCCAGTCACTCATTTTTCTTCTTCCTCTCATATCCTTGCTCCAAACAAGTTCAATCTGCACAAAAGGTAACTTTGATGCCACTGTCAATCACAAGGCCACGAGTTCTCTAGCTCCTTGACCACACTGTAATGAGTTTCTGTAAATTTAAATTTGACTTTATAACAGTCTCTTGCTGTTTTTCTTTTTCATAAGATACGTAAAATATGGTTAAATATTCTTCCATAGCCTGTAAACAGTTAAATAAGTCAGCAAAAACAACGGTCGATAACTGTAATTCAACAGTATAAAATGCATCCCATTTCATTGCCGACCACAAGACTCAACTAGATTTGCGGATATTCTGAACTAAACGTAGAGCCCAGCAGAGCGGCTGTGGCTCAGGAGGTGGGGCGGGCTGTCCAGTAACCACAAATCTCGCTGTTCAAATCTCGCTCTGTCCAAGTCATGTGTCAGCGTGTCCTTAGGCAAGACATGTTAATGTACAAATGTAATAATAATGTATCCATTGTGGACAATTTCAATGTGTTACAGAAAAGCAGCAGACAACGCTGACACATTTCTATTCTTATTAAATATCAGATTTCATATCTACACAGGCATGTTCCATATAAATACGAAAACACACTTATCCTACGATCATGTACAGTAATCCAAAATACAGTAGTATACTGATGAAAAAAATAACAGTAGCTACGGTATAGAATGAACACACCACGTTATCTGATGCTATATGCTGTCATTCAAAATACAGTTGTAGATTTACAATATATTTCAGTAGGTGCATTGTAAAATAATGTTAAATTACTGGCGTCCCTGCTGCCATTATGTTACAGTTAATGGATTCATAGGCTTTAAGATGAATTATGCACATATATACGAATGCCAGTTTTGTGCATGTTATTTTGATGTAGGCATTCATTTCATGGCAGATAAAACCAACCTAAACACCTTCTGTCCTCCTCTGTCGCATGTTTCCTGCCCACATTATACGATATAATAAGTGAGTCGATGTCCAGTGATTTAAGCATCATACTTAATGAAGTGAGAAACAAAGTAAGCGAAAGGCGCATCCAGGAGGAAATGCGAGCTGTCCTTAAATCTTGAGTTCTTAAATGAGACAGCTTTGCCGATGGTTTTTGCATGTCGCGCACTGAATTGACGTGTTTGTGCAGGTGCATCAGCACAATGTGTGCTTATGAGCCTTTTGAGACAATTATAGTCATGAAGTAATGTTTAACTACATTTTTTTTCCATCTGGATCGATAGGACGCTGAAATAGATACTGGATCATCTGCTGTCTCAAAGGGCCGTCCGCAGCGTCCATCAAAATCCAACATGCAGTCACTTGTCTCATTTTCTCACTGCAGACACTAATCAATGTCTCAGCGCTATCAACATACAGCATCGTTGTCAATTTCGCACATGTGCGGTGAACTCCGGCATGCCGGTATTTACTCAACAGAGCTTAGGATGCCAGCTTTAGTTGAAGGCATTACAAAGCTCCACTATAAAGTGAGGCTGGCAGCTGTAAAAAAAAAAAAAGTCTGAGCTCAAAAGCCTGTTTTGCCACGTTAAGGCCATCGGGGAGAATGATGCAGTGTGCACTGTTAAAACCACTGCACCTCCCTGCCACTAATACACAGAGACACAAGAAGGTTTATGGAGGGAGGGTAATGATCTGAACCCCTGCTTCTGCTGTGTAAGGGAAATCGATGCTTAACTGCCAAAATTATCTGCCACAGGAAGGCAGAGAGCACAGACAGAGACTGGTACTAAATGTTCAAACAGCCTCATTTATCAAATGACTAATGTTTTCTTCTCTTGCGTGTGCTGCTGAATACATCTGCAATATCCTGGGTGGCCCTCGGCTCACTACACAACATTGAACACGATGGAGACTTTCACTTTTGACCGAGAGGAACAATTCTCTCTTCCACTGAAGTGAAATTTTAAGTAGACAAGAAAACCACCCCCTCTCCCCCCTCCAAAAAAAACTCCACCTGTGCTTGGAACGTTAAAACACATCAAAACAATGAACAGATTCATATATTCATTTACGTCCATATGTATTATCAACTGTTCTGCAAACCACTCAGCTAAGCAGAGTTTGGTTTTCTTTGCACCTCCACTTTGAACGGATATCCGGAAAAAAAAAAAAAACTGCAGCAACCTTTTCCACACTTTGAAACTGAATTCTGAAGTTTTGCAAACTGCCTACATGTGAGTCATAATTGAAATACATCACATGACACCCGGCAGAGAGATCAATGTGGGTAAAAGTGAACTTGGTTCATGATCAGCCTGGCCTGCGTGCATGAAACTGAAATTGAAGCCAGCTGAGGATGCTGGGAATGAAGAGTAAAACGATGCAGGATTCCTCTCTGCTTAAACAAGACACATAAGCTTAACACTGCTGGGTGAGAAGGGTCAGCAATTCACAAACGATTATGCATTCAAAAGTACTGTGACTTGTCTTATTGTGTGTTGTACAGTGTGAAGCTAATGCATGAATTTGCTTGTCACTCATGATAATAAAAAAAGACTTTAAAACACAAAATATACGTTTACTTACAGGACCGGGAGGACCAGGGAGGCCAACATCACCCTAAAAGAATCAAACACAACGACGAATAGTTACAGTATCAGCTAGTAAAAAAAAAAAGCCTTATTAGCATATGCCAAGGCCATATAATTTGCTCTTGATAATGCGCCATATATTTTCAATGGGAGGCAGGTCTGGACTGCTGGCAGGCCAGTCATGTACTTGCACTTTTTTTTTTGCCACAAAGTCAAACAATGACATCACGCAGATACATCAATATCTTTTTAATGAACAACACATGAAGCAGAGCGAAGTGGAAAATAAAGTGGAAGTCAAGTGATATGAGGTGAGTGCCACAAAAACATTCATCACTGGTTTTCATGTCATGCACAGTCCCTGTAGTTATTGTGGCATCCTTAAAGCACATACAACCTTTTGTAATGGCCGTGTTGGGAGCCCTAACTGTGATGCATGGCTGTCGGGAGCCTACCTTCTCCCATTCGTCATTTATAAGCTATTACTTTCATGCTTTCACAACACAGCAACAATCTATCTATCTATATTTAGCATGGACAACATATAAATAACTCAAAACCACGCAGAGAATTCATTCACCGCCAAGCTACCACAATCTTCTAAATTTGAAAGTTTTAAGACAGCAAAGCTTTATAGGCTTTTCAAGCACATTTGGATTGGGATCAAATGCAAATGATAGAGAGGGAGCCAATTTATTTTTTTTAAGAACGTTGAAAGCCAGGGAACATAAAATCGAATGGGACATCCCCAGAAAAAAGGGTTGTTTTTTTTTCCAACACACGCACACACACACACACACACACACACACACACACACACACACACACACACACACACACACACACACACACACACACACACACACAAACCTACTGTATTTCAGTCTTGTATTATTAATGAATTTTACCTTCCTTCACACCAACAGCGTTGTTCTTAAATGCCACACAATAAACATTCAAGTACTGATTCAGTGAGCTGCATTTTCCATTTGACAGTTTGTATTCACAGTACAGCATACTGGAGTTTTGGTCACTACAGCAAATATAACTGCTGGTTCTTGTGTTTACCCAGTGTGAACATGAATTAGCCTTTACGGTGCGGATCGGAAATATTACTTTGTGACAAAAACAAGTTTGGGTGGCCACACATTGTTCACTGCTGCTAATTTGTGTTGTGTTGCATAGTCCTGCTGAGAGGGGGAGAAAAATGGAACAGAGCTGCCAATTCATCAGTTGTTGATAACTGACATTCAGATATCCTTGCGGTCTAAACAAACCAATAATAACTCACACACTCGCAGGCACGGTGACAGCAGAAACAAAGCAGCAAACAGAGTAGCGTCATGTATTGGCACTTGACATTGACTCACTTTCTGTCCTTTCATCCCTTCGGCCCCCTGGGCACCTGGCTGACCCTGTGGGAGGAGGCATTGCTAAATGACTCAATGGCACGGCAGCGTTTAAAATGTTGCTGTGACAAAATACCTACAGGGTCTCCTCTATCTCCTTTTGCCCACTTTTCTTCCGAGATGCCAGGCTCGCCCTTCTCTCCCTGCATGTGAAAAGAACAGATCGTTCCCACTCACTGAGAGGAAAACAGTGGACACAAAGACAAATACACACAAAAATCACAGCGAAACATCACGCAAGGACAGATGCAGTGAATAAGGTGTCAGAAAAACAAAACATCTGAATCCAAATACAGTACATTAAAATGATCATTTAAAATGGAAACGGTGCGAGAATCTAAGATGGTGGAAAACATCTGCCCCTGTTGCATTGCAGCACTTCTTCATGTTCCATTCCGCCGTCTTCCAATAGATGGCACTTAATGATTGCTGGTGAGCCGTCCTCCGTGCATTTTAATAAGATTTCTTTCACTGTCACTTATGTGATGAAAATGTCAAAGTAAACAGCAAGTGGTACCTTCGCATTGGCCATGATGCACAGGGAATGATAAGTAAGATACATCTGTGATAGAAATATAAACAGGGAAAACTTTTGGGTCTCTGGGGGATTGCCTCTCATCTTACTTTTATGCATTTTTACACAATTTTGACCTCGTATATTTAACTTGCAAGCACCCTTGGATCAGAAAGATTCATCAGCAACTTTTTTTTTCATTGTGGGTATGGTGAAACACTACCAAGAAACAGCTCAGATGCGATAAAGTATCAATACATAAACTAAAATACAAGAACGTTTGAGAGAGGTGATAACATATTTCTGAACTGCATAGATGTACCTGGCCAAAGTTAAAGTTATGCTTCAACCTTCCCCTGATTATTTTGACAACAGTCGCTGTGATAGTTTTCTTTTAATGAGTTATAGCCTCTGTTTCCTCAGTTTTTTAATTAAATCAGCAGTCTGTTCCTGTATATGAACAGATGGATTGTCATATCACAATTTTAAGAAAGGTGAAGTCACTGTGTGAAGACTGGACTAATTGAATTTGGTGAAGCTTTATTAACCATATGTGCTATCCCCCGTCCCGCTTTTTGCTCTTACTTGCCTAATCACTTTACTGATTATGTCAATCCATCTCAGAAGCAAAGTATATGATAAAAGTATTGTATTAGAGGTCATTGTTAGGGGGACTCCATTAAGGATTCATGACTCAGGTGCTATTCTATCCAAATATGATTATTAGTCCAATTTGAGGAATGGGGAATGGGGGAGAGGGGGATTAATAATTTTCTTTTTTTTTATCATTCGGGTAGCATGTAAACATGAAAAACGTGGACTAGTCATGATCCAATCAAATAATTTGTTCAGAGCAGTTTTACGAGTGGAGTAGGGCAAATGTTGAGGAGAGAAGTCCATGAAACAAAGATGATGGTAAAAAGATAATAGTGTGCTTAAAAAAAAAAAAAAGGTGTTGCAGTGGTATGGTAATTACAAGTTTAGATTGCAGGTTTGAATAATTTTCACAATTACAATTAATCAATAATGTCAAATTGTTCACACCATTGTTTTTTCGAATCTTTAATGTTTATGAAATTCAGTTTATGTTCCTTTGCATATGATATTAAAAACAGTTTAAAAGGTCAGACTTGAATGTGAATTTTAAATTGCATCTGGAAAATGTGAAAAAAAAACTGCCATGCAGTTCAGTCTCTTGTGAGAGAGGAGCATGCACAATGTAATTTATCAAAAATTGGATGAGTTGCGATGCCCTGATTTTGTGTCTTTCAATACTGCGTCTGAAAGGCAAGTTCAAACGGTACCATTCTATGTAGCCATGGATCTTTTTGTGGTAGTGAAATCCACAAAATGAAAAATTTGTCAGGACATATTCTATGTGCAGCAAAAACATTTTGGAGCCTGCCATGTGTGTTTGTGGAATGTGGGAGGAAACCGGAGTACCCGCAGAAAACCCACGCAGGCCCGGGGAGAATATGCAAACTCCACACAGGGAGGCCCGAGCTGGAACTGTACCCGGTACGTCTGCACTATGAGGTCGATGCACTAACCACTGGACCTAGAGACTTGTAAAATAGAAATAAGTAAAATAGTAAGGAGGGTGGGGGTCCGGTGCCCATGTCACGATCACACTACAGAGACAGGATGCTGTGCTGCAGAGCACATTTGTAGTTTCCAGCAGGAGCTTCTGTGGACACAGCGGGGTTGGCCTTTTAAAGACAATGTTATGCGGAATGGGCATGTGCAGTACATCCAATTTGTAAGAATTCCAGGTGAGGTATGATGAACAAAACATGGCTTTTATGCAGTTGCACAATAGATTTATGGAACTTAGTTGGTTAGGACAAAAATATTTATGACTGAAATGTCATGCACGACATCAGTGGTTACTCACAATAACATTTCTTTCCAAGTTTAGTGTTACACATACGCATATACATACAGTATATACACAGGCGCACGTAGTCAAGTCAAGTCAACAGTATTTATAGAGCACTTTTAAACAGCAATCGCTGCATACAAAGTGCTGTACATGGAGCAATTTAACATGCACAATGAACAGTAAGACAAATCGGTAATAAAGGCGGTAGAAAGCACCAAACAGTAAAACCAAGAACAAAACTAAGTCATGCTGAGTCGAATGCCAAAGAATACAAGTGAGTTTTGAGGAGGGCTTTGAAGATGGGCAGCGAGGAGGCTTGCCGAATGTTCAGTGGGAGGTCATTCCAGAGAGAGGGACCAGCAACAGAAAAGGCTCGATCCCTTCTGAGCCTCAGTTTAGTTCTTGGTACTTCTAATAATGTCTGGTCCACAGACCTGAGGCGCCGGGCAGGTGTGTAGGGGCGGATGAGCTCAGAGAGGTAAGGTGGCGCAAGATTATTCAGAGATTTGAAAAAAAAAGAGGAGGATCTTGAAAATAACTCTAAAATGAATGGAGAGCCAGTGAAGGGATGCCACAGTAGGAGTTATGGACTCCCTCTTACGAGTACCAGTCAAGAGGCGAGCAGCGGCATTCTGTACCAGCTGAAGGCGCTTAATGGAGGACTGGCTGACTCCAAAGTAAAGGACATTGCAGTAATCGAGCCGGGATGTGACAAAGGCATGAATTACTGTCTCAAAGTGTTCATATGAGAGAGATAGACAGAGTTTGGAAAATCGATGTGAAACTCTTTCACTGTGGAAGAGTATTGTCATGGCACAATTTACACGATCAACTTATGATTACATACCATACAATATATAACAAGCGATGCCTGAGACTTGAAAGGGGTCCCAATTCAAAAGAGAATCATTTACTCAAAATAAGTCTAAAACCTCAATTTGGACATCCCCAGTGCATGTCCAACTGTGAAAGACAATTATTAAAACCAATCATAACCTTTGAACATAAGTACTTCATTGACTGTTTAAAAAAAAGTATCAAGGCTGGATATTTTCTCTGCAAATATGGAGCCGTTCTTGTTTCCCAATAACACCATCTGTCTAGATCCCCACACAGTCCTTGATTTACTTCTCTTCATTTTAATGAATTATTTTCAAACAAATATCAAGGATTTTAATTAAAAAGGATCCATGTGCAGTGCTCTGTTTGGAACTTGTTTGCCAACTTCTCTCCATATGTTTTTGGCTCGGCTTTGTAAGTTGACATAATACCTGAAGACTCATTCATATATATATATTTTTTTTTTACAGCCAGAGTTTGAATCACGGTAATTTCCCCCATAGGGACAATTACAGGACTCCAAGGCACTGTAAAAGTCTGGAACCTTTGGAAGGTCAAAACAATTACAGATGTGTTCCCAAAATGTAAAAATCAAGTGTGCCCTTGGGGCTACCGCCATTCTATTTAGTTAGACCAAGTCAGACGCTCATCATACAGTAGGTGACCCCAATTTTTCCTCCACTTCCGTCCTCTCCTCACCATTTCTCAACTTTCCTTCTCTATTTCCAGCGAGTATAGCAGCCACCTTGCTTTTGCCCTCTACCACATTACCTCACTGACAAAACTTTACGGTACCTTTTGAACTGATGTAGTTTTGTCCGACACTACCTGTCCTTGGTATCCATCTGCTTGACCCTTTTTGGCTGGATTGCCTTTTATGAATGCTTGTCTGTCAGCAAAAACTCCTGGTGTGATTCCTATGAGCTAACACATCATCTATATGTGCAGATATATGTGCTTCTTCCAGAGCTTGTGATTGTCCGGAGATACAGGCGACGTGATTCATGTCTTTCCAAAACAAAGTGTGTCTTTGTAAGTGTGTTTTTTTTGGTGGGTTTTAAAAATTCACACTGTGGGGTGTGTGCAAGCAGCATAAACATGCTGCAGTAGTCAAATCACGATGTACAAAGTTAGCCAGTGAGAAGGAATGAGAGGGCAAATCCTGATGGTGCGCTATTATTGCCGCCCAAGAAACCTTCAACTATTACTATTAGTGACTCTCCCTATCATGTTTGATTGTATAAATTGCATTCAATTCCATTAAGTACCTGGTTAGATTGTCATGTTATTCTCCTGATGTAAAAGATTGTCATCCACAATGCACGAAAAAAGCAAAGACGGGTATGATGATTTTATAAATTGACACATGCACATATTGCTTGGGTTAAACAAGCAGCAAAGGTAAGAGCAGGAATTGCCGCGTTGATAAATTCCCATCAAAGGCATTTGTCAGTCAGAGCTGGACAGGAAATGACGACAGCTTTAACGGTAACTGTGATTATTGGCTGTGGGTCGCAAAATTCAGCAGCCAATGGTGGATTATCCGGGTGTATTGCACGAAGGCCATCTGTGCATCTCAAACATGTCACGATACAAGCAATTTGGGCCATATTCTTTGGGTGCTTAAGTCAACTGTGTACTTTTGGGGCTGCATAGATTCTCCCATCGACTGCTCGTTTATAAAATGTAAGCGCTCTGGGTGGAGACAGAAGACATCAGGGTGCGATGCTGACAAAATCTGTCAGTGCGCACATTCTACTGATGACTTAAGCGTCTTTTGTCCTCCTGGACTAAGATCGAGCGCCTCTCAAAGGCAAAACATCAGATTGATGTTTTAAGTCATTTCACAGCCGCTGACAGTGAGTGATGACTGTCACTTTTGCATGCTGACCAATGTGTCCTCTAATTTTCCATGTGTCTGAGCATTCATTGGGCCATGGTGAGCAACATCACACATGCAGATGATCAGTGTCAAACATCCATTTACATACATACCAAACCAATATTGCACCTGTCCAAAACCTGAGATCATAATATGTTCCATCAAATGTCACCAACATGATGGGCCATTATTTTATAAGAATGTTGTTGGGAAAAAAAAAACACATTCTCTGGATTGCCCCCCCCCCGCCCCTGGGGTTATAATGGAACCGGGTTATAGTGGCATCATTCCCAGTGCACTGTATTGGTTTAAGATCAAAATAAATTCCCGAACATAACACTTGAAATAACTCCACCGAATACACCTCCAGCCGTGCCCTGTCATTTCGAGGCAGATTAAGTGTGTTCTCATGCATACGACTTTCTTGTCAAGGTCAGCCAAATGATACTCCCCCTTCCTCTTGGCAAACAGTGCAGTAAACGAGTCAGAGATGCAACCTGGTACACGGCATGTCAATACAAGAAATCAACAGGGCAGTCAAGAGGTTTGCCTTCTAATTTTCACTCTTGGCTTCATCACAAGTTGGCCGCTGGAGGTGTTGAACAGGTGCGTGGGTGCTGGCTAAGGAGGCAAAAGGGGCAGCAACAGTACCAGTGGGAGGCCTTGTGAGATCCATGTCTGGGGATGTTTTACATCGCATATGTTATGCGCCTCCTGTGAGCTATAGCACCTCTGGTCCACATGAAAATGATTGCGGAGACTTTGTGAAAAAGTGCTAAACCTAATGACTATGTGTCACTTTTGAGAGTGAGTGGTGAGTCACGTTGTGTGACGCTGCAGGAGGGCTACGGTGGGGTCTACAATGCACAAATAAGCTGCACCTCACTCAAAGCTGACATTTATGATGAGATATAAGCTTCTCACGATGAATACAAATATGCCTGTCAAATACAAAGGAGGTTTTTCTACTGGTCATTCATACATTTGACTTTAGGAGACATGTTTGACATGACATATCTTGATAGCTTTCAACAACTAGTGACCAGACTATGCCATGTCATTATATTGAGTATGACTCGTGAGAAATCCGGTTCATGGTCACCAAGAACCTGGAACCTGCAGCCGTTCGTGTAGAAGGCAAATCACACACTACTAGCTAGCCGACCACAGGGCAGATATAAGGATACAAGGACACACTATCGCTGACATGCACTGTCATACTATAACTGAGTAGGAACTGAAACTAACACGACCTACACCATCGTCTGGCCTGTGTACAACGACACTGCCGGGAACTTCTTTGCATAGCATGGATGTCTTGTGGATGCTGGTCTCCAAGCACTCAAACATTTGAAATGACACATACACACGTGTCAAGTGCAGGTCAGAGCTGGTCTGCCAACAGGAACTCAGTTCACCGATAAACGCCACACGTCAGTCCTGTGACAGTTTACACTAACTTGACACATTCTCTTTCAATAAAAAAAGGCAAGTAAATAAAGTATTTCACTCCTTTTTGGAAGTAAAAACTAAGCGAGACTTTTGTCGTGTACTGTAATTTGATTAAATCCTTTTCAAGTATCATATTTACTAGGTCAAAGGCTTACCTTGGGTGCTTGAATTATTTACGTCCAAAATGCGGACAGCAGACTGCAATTTTTTTCCAGAGGTTTCATGTTTAGAGATTATGATAGAATGCAATTTTCGGGGTCTCTACTACATTTACACGACAATGTTCAAGTGAGAACTCAAATAATGCAGTGCACACATAAAAAGGGCAGCCGTTGTAAATCGAACTACAGCAAATGCACCCATGGTCTAAATAAACATCACAATAGGTGCACAGTCCATTAAATCAAGTAAACACATTATTCCAGAATCAGTGGAGCAATGATGAGGTTACCTTAATTTCAACTAATGCGTGGATGTGGAAAAGTCACTCCAGACCAACAGAATGGTATACATGCCTAATATTTATATTATGTATTTTTGTTTGTTTTTACCAATACGTATGAGCACATGTGGGTTGTTTTACGTATTCAGTCAAGATGAGCATAGTAGTGATACTGGGTGCATGTCACTTGAAAATGCATTACTAGGCAGCCCAAAAACTAAACACACTTCATTGCAGTAAGACACAAAGCAGTCTATGAATCATCTTTGTGTCTTTATTTATTGTGCTGTGTTTACAGACTCTCCTGTCATGGTGTGACTCTAATATGATATTGAAAAGTACCTGTTCCCCCTCTCAGCTGCCAGCGCTCTCCTGCTGCCAAAGGACAAGACCGAATGACGGCCTTTTGGGCGTTTTGAAAAGATAAATTTGGCCCCGAGAGCCAACTTGGGAAAAACAGGTGAGTCATAAATGTCATTTCAATTGGGATGGAGGCAAAGCTGGCACATGCTGAGACTATTGTCAAGAACTTGCCATTTAGAAATGTCACACCGTCTCCAGCCTTGTCTTTCCTTTCTCTTTCGACTTTGCGTCCTACAACTTTATGAGTTATTAAGGAGGCCAGGCTTACAATGAGTCATGTGGGAGACATTTAACAGCGAGTGGCTCAATTATACAAAAGATAATTGAAGCTATAGAGCATAACAGTGATCGAAGCAGAATGGGATCTCTCTGGATTCTGGTACTAAATAAAGTAAGAAAACCCCTGATCCAGATCAGGAGTGCAATCAGGGCAATAGTGTGTGAAAATAATTGGACACCCAAAGCAGCGGAGCAATATGGCACTCCTGTTTGTCCCGACATCAGAGCAGTGAAGAGTCTGACGAGCAATCTCTTTTTCACGCGTCCTATGTTTGGAGCCTAAAGTGTGCGTGTGACGACGCAAACACAGAGACAGAAGCTTAAATTGGTTTGGATTGAGAAGGAAAAGAAGGAACACAAAAATGCAATGGGGCATACAGTCACGTTTTAGTCTTCTCATTAATACAAGCTTTGACAAGTGCTCATTTACCTTTTTATAGCCTTTATTTGAAATATTTCAAAGTTATCATCGAAACAAATAATTGTTTAGTTTGTGGTCAAGAGTCTGCATTCCACTACTCATGCCTAAAAATCAATGGGGAATGAACCAAAAGTTGAATGGTAAATGATAACATGGTCAGACTTCAATGCAGTGGGGTTTTTTCCCTTGTCTTTTTTAAAAAGGAATTTTGGATGTAATGTTTGGCTACTATGCTTTTTTTTTATGGTGCGTGAGGATTTTCAAAGTAAAGTTGAATTAAATTTGACTCTGAATGGGATAAAAGCCCATGCATGAGCTGTTTGTGATTGGGATTAATCTGCAATTGCTGCTGACAAGCATTAAAATACATTATACATGAGAAAAAACACATTTTGTAGATCTGGACATCATGTCTTTAATCGGGTTCTTGTATTTAGTTGTGTAAGTTACTGAGTAACACTCACAGGCTTGCCTTCAGGTCCAGGCTTCCCAGTCTTTCCTCTACGTCCCTAGGGAAGACAAATAAAAGGAGATTGTGATGAGAGAGTGAAGATGAAACAACAGGTGTTACTCTGTACACATGCTGCCAGCAAATAAGGCTTGACAGCAACTCCTGTCACACTCTCTAATTTGCTTTTAATTAACAACAAGAAAACAGCTTAATTGCTGCACCCGGTGTGGCCTGCAACTTTGTTCCATCCTCTTGTTCACTGTCTTTTCTTCCAGCTGTGCGAGTCCCCCGTGCATCAATCAAAGCAGAGAGCAAATAGAGCAGCGAGCCAGCCAAGCCACAGAGCTGGCCAGTATTGACGAGGAAGGTCAGTGGGAAGTGAACGTTTTACAAAAAGCCTTGAGTCCTTGAAAGTATGTAGGACTTCAAACACAGACCTTTTAATGAGGTGTATTGCTTTCTCAAGCAAATTAAAGTTACCGGAATAGGATCGAAAGAATGGATGAGAGGGAATGGATTTTGGGTAACACCCTTGTAAGAAGGATCTCAACTGGGAGAGCATCACTGGCTAAGCTGTACTTGCAATTATCAAATAGTGGGGCTGGTTTGACCTGAGGGAACATGCTTATTTTGGCCGTACTAGAATAAAGTGGAATTGCACATCCACTACAGTAGGTGGCAGTGGCGCTCTCATTGTCGGAGTGTCTTTAATTCTAAGGCAAGGCCAGCTATTGACAACTGGTGGCCTGCAACCCAAATCCGAGTGGCCCCTTGACTAATCTCCCACCCCAATTTTTTTTTTTGGGGGGGGGTTCTTTAACAAACTCGAAATATTTATTTAAAAAAACAAAACAAAACAATGAAAACATGTCGGTGTTAAAACTGTACGACCACTACCTTAGTCCACAAATTTATTGAATGCTCCCACCTAAACTGAATACGTGGGGGCCACCACCTGAGGTTTTTGTTTTAAAATGTGTGCATTGGCTCAATAGAGGTTGGACCACACGGCGAATGCAATCAACAAAATCAACACGTTTGATCTGTATTACAACTAATTGGGGTTTTGTCATCTTCCTGTATTCCTATGGCTGGGTTGAAGATGACACAAAAAGAATCACAAAGCAATGCGCTGATTCCGTCTACGCTCAATGTATGTTGACTTTGAATAATTGGTTTGCAATTTGCCATGAACGTGTGTGTGACAGCAACAGTGACAAAAGACTAGAATTCGATGAGAGCTGTCAGTTGTACTGCGTAATCATCTGTTTGCATGGGTGTTCATCGTTTTGTGCACTGTTGGTTTATGCACTGTACAGACTGCAGGGACATGTACCGGTAAACAAAACGAGCAAAGGTGCAACACGTCAATTTCAATCTAAGTAATAACGGTGATTGGTTTCTGCAAATTTCTGTTTTCACGCTGTGTGATGTACTGAATATTTTCCTTGGTGGCAAGGGTAAGCGCTACCTTTTCAATGTGCTCTGATATTAACACAAGTATCAGTATTATTATTAGCAATAATAGACAGCATTTCATTAAAGGTGGATGTTGAGTTTGTGCAATCCACTGCCCATTAATAAATGCAAAAACGTAATAAACACTCGCTTTGCCAAAAGGTCTGACCATCCTGACCTGCGCCAAAACCCGTTCTCCCAACAACATCACAACAAAAGAAGATTACAAAGTTAAGTAATTTAGCTAATGAATATTTCATATCTGATTATTCCAAGCAGGGCATGAATTATTCAGCTGTTGGAATCATTTCTACACATTTGTCCTAACATTGCTTTTAGCTGGCAAAGTGCATACTGACCGTGAGCTTTGCATATTATAATTAAAGTAAATGGTATAACAGTCACCGTGATCAACAAATACAGTTTTTTTGAGGCGTGGGGGTGGGGTGGGGAGGGGGTAACTTCCATTTAAACAAGCAGCCTGAAGATAACATTCTGTTTGTAAATGGTTCAAAAGGTCGGATTTCACATTTGACAAAAATATCCCATATCAGTGCTTCATCTTTCTTCCTTCACCTTCAGAAACACCTTTGGCAGACTATACACTGTATGTGGAATATCATAACACACAATACACAACGAATGTGTGACCAAAAAAAAAAAAGAATGAAATGCTGAGCAAAAGAGTTTGCACTTGCACTGAAACATTTTTTTTGAGAATCCTCTCTAGGTTTAATAAGTCAAATTGTTAAAGGGATTCGTGCCTGAGATAACTGAGCTCAAAAGTCAAAGCGCGAACGAGATTTTTCCCATCAATTTATGTCACGGTGTCTTTTATTTCAGTGTGGAACTTTCTTTTGTGTGATGGTTATCTCCAACTGTCTGTCATCTTTCAATGGTTGTCAAACCGCTCCTGTTGGCAGCGTCTGCCACCTGTGTGTGCCGTTTCGAGTCAGAGGTCACCAATTTTCATTTGTTCAGACACTTCATCCTGTCTGTCTTTACCTTTTTGTTATAATTCTTAAATTTTTACCCGTTCCTTAGTCTGTATCACAATTAAAAGGTATAGAAATAATTCAAAATGGCTTCATGCAGTTATCTGCTCTAAATTAAAAAAAAAAACAAACAGGAAAAAAACCCCACTCTCTCTCCCATGAGCACAGGTCTGATATATTTCTGGTGAAGCGTGTAGCCTCAATGCCAGAGTGCACATAAGTGTCAGAGGTGAAAAACAGTCCAAAGCTGTCTCTAGGCATCTGGCATAAGCGCCACACTGGAAGAGGATTTTCTTGCTGCAGAAAATAAAAGAATGTGGGATGACATTAAAAAAAGATGAGAGAGAAAAACCTTGCTTCATGTACCAGAATCTTTGCAATCATGAGGGGATTGTTAAATGACAAAAGCTTTGCATTCCATCAACGTAACGCTACCCAATGACTGCAGAAATGTTTTAATAATACAAGATGTCAACACGACGGTAATTGTAATTTAAATACCTCAAGAACAGAACACAACGTGAGTCCACAGGTGTGAATCCTTCCTCTCATCAAAGTAAACTTTAATTTACCAAATTTCAAAACTCAGTCCCCACCCTGCGCATACACCATCGCAGTTGTATTCCTCTCATCTGGGCCTCTCTCTCCGGTTTTCTTGTCATCTTTCCATCTTCTTACTCCTCACACGCCTTGTTTCTTAGGCAGCCAACTTCCAGTGCCTGTTGGATCACCGTAGCAATCTCTGTTGCTATGCAACAGTCGGTGTCCAATAAATTTGACAACATCCTCGTGCTTGATTATTATTTGAGCGCCACAGTGTGAGGCCTTCCTTCAAGTCAGAGCAGTAGATTAGAATGAGGGAGAAATAAGGGGTGAGAGAGAAAAGGGCAAAGAAGACGGGATTGTGGAGGAGTGGAATCGAGGGAAGATCAGGTAAAAGAGGAACCAGCTTCTTGAGTAAATTAAACATAGGCACAGAGCCACGTGTATTCATCAGACCCCCTCTAAAAACCAGCATCCCGTAAAATGTAATATGTAAAGCACTCCACGTTAAGTGCCGATTAAAGAGGTGGGAGTAAAACTGTATTTGAGATGTGATACAAAGAAGCTGCAACCGTCAGTAAAGATGCTTGCATTTTTGGGGGAAGAACTCGTCTTTAATCCACATGAATCCCAAGCCCTTCGCTAGCTTCGGCTCCGCAACAACTTGTTAAGCATACAAGACAACAGCAGACATGAAGCCCAGTTCGGGATGGCATGCCCCAAAATGACAGCAAAGACAACAACAACAGCAACACGGAGGAGGCGCTCCTTTAGGATGATCCTATTACTTATCTCAAATGTCACCAGATTCTCTGAGACATCCCATGTCTTCACTGCTCATGCTTGCCAGAATCACCTCTGCGGTGTAAAACGGAGAAGGCAGAACGTGTTGCGTTTTTGGCAATAAAGCAAATCTACCGTGGAAATAAGAGGTAATCCACCTGGCGAGCGCCCCTGTTGACTGGGGTCACGAGATAAGGCCTTTTGAAATGACCGAAACAGGATTCAGCTCAAGCCGGGCGCACTTAATCTCACAGAGTACAGATATCACTTCGGCTGTTATGTCATACGACAAGGTCATTCACCATCCCCAATTACTGTAGTAGGTTATCTTTTTTAACGACATTAGTTTTGTCTGTTGGCAGGCGTGCCCACAAACACAAGGGTGATTTTCACAGGATTTAATGGCGCGGGTCAGAGGACATTGTCACACCCAAAGGCAGCTCTGTAGTCACATTGGCATAACTGAGCACGCTGTGCAATGCTGAGGTATGGAATTATCCTCAAAAGGGACAGTGCTGAGCAAATGTTTTAGCGCAGCACCGAATTTAAGGTTGCCTAAAACGAACAGCATTGGTGATTACGATACATTTTTTTGAATGTTGCTGCACCACTTCATAGCGACACCAGTATTGTAGAAGCTCTTTAACTGAAATGACATGTTTAACGCCGTGTAAGTGCTTGTGAAAGAATGCCGCGAGACAGCCAGATGTCTGTTGAGTGGTAAACTGTGAACGACCATTTAGATTATATGTTACAATGGGAATTTATTGTCTCTGGCTCGCATTTACCATTTGCATGTCCTTCCATTTTTAGTCCCTCTTCATAATGCGGGTTTTCATCATCCTCACATGGACCAAGCAGCCTGACCAGTTGAGGGGAATGAACTATTAGAGCGGAGCTCGTCCTTTGCAGATATAAGGTGTCATATTCACTTGCAAATTCGATTTTAGATAGATTTGGGCTTGAAATAAGTTCCTCAGACATATATCACAAACCATCAGTCCCAAATTAGACGGAACCCTGTATCTGTCTACTAGATCCTGACCTTTCCATGCAGCCTGGTTGCTAGTCCAAACATCGAGCGTCAATGCTCTTGGCAGCAAAAATCTTTGCTTTTCATTTCCTCTTGCTTGTCTCCTGTGTGACAACCAAGTTTAATGTCCCGTAGGCTAAACTTTCTGACATTAGCGAGCCAAGTTGATTTTCTCCAATGTTATGAAGCTCATAGGAGAGCTGACCTTTTCTTGACTGAAAGACTCATATGACACTCACACTCTTTCTGCCTGAGCAGAGAACACGTCTGCCTCTGGGGACGTGTACTCGGGCCACCTGAGCCTTTGTCTGAAGGCTGCACAGGAGTTCACTGGAAATTCATCGTCAGCTGCAGCTGTATTTGCTTGGTAAACAAATGTACACAAAACAGCGAACGTATCGTAATATCCTCAAGATAATTGAAAATTCACAAAACAAGCCGTACATTTCATTGTGCTCTAAACTAATGAATACCTTGTCAAGTTATCTGCACACTAAAAAGGAATATTGCAGTATTTTTCAAACCAGGATTTTTCTTCTGTCAAGTACCACCTGCTAATGGAATAATTTGAGACCAGTGGACATGCTAACCAGGCGGGCTTAAGTAAATTCAACACTCATTCAACACACCATGCGTTTGAGCATTCATTGGACCACCGTGAGCAAAATCACACATGCGCACGGCCGCCAAACCATTATTGTTGGCCGACAACGTTCAACTTTCACCTCATGTAGATGCAGTGATAAAGCACTTTTATCTCGATCTAAAGCAAACCAAAATAGTCCGTGTTTTCCGTTAAGCAGAAACATATCCAAGGCTTCCAAAACACACATTATGAGATCCACTTACTCTGCCGGCTGATAACACATAAAAAAAGATATTCCGTGAATTTACACGTTTGCAGCTCAACGTGTCAGACTCACTATTTTTCACTGTCATTGGCCTGCGGTTCTGTGAAATTTATACCACTCGCAATTCGTCTTGGAAATGTCAGAAAAGCACAATCCAGAGAGCATCGCTTTACTTGCTCCTCATTATGGTCGCAATTAGAGAGAGATGCTGCCGACTTTTGACTGCCCATGCTGGATGCCATCTCAGGACACTGCACATGCTGAGGAAAGAGCCCGGGCACTGGAGCTTGCAGAGATCCCTTGCACTTTGTAAAAGCGTCAATAAAATAGGATTTGTTCCAGTTGTTTACTGAGGGTTAAGAGGAGAGGATGGGGCAGGAAGAGAACGGCAAAGCCGACAGCTGCCTGGCAGGGGCTCAAATGCAGCTTAGCATTTTAGCATTCTGACTGGCACACAATGCTCCCCTTTAACTCCCAGCCATCTAAATATTCAGAGTGGTATAAAGAGATGGCTGACACCGCAGCCGACGCAAGACACATCTCAGTTGGTCAAGATTGCACATATAGTCTCCTGGTTGAAGTTTTCCATGGAGGCGTTTTGCTCCCTGAGATTCAGTCATGCACCCCTTGTTCATGTGCCACTAGATGGCAAACTAGCTTCACCGCAAAGCCATCCAGAGAGCTTGTAAGCTCTCTTTTAAAGAGGATGGATGGCCTCAATGCATGAATGTATGATGCATGTTGGGTAACATCACTAATTAGGCAATGTGGCAATTAGTCTCTGAATACCGTACAGTAAAGGAAATTGGTTAGAAGGGGGCTGAAAAACAATGCACGGAGATGAGGGGAAATAATCGGGAGAAAACACCAACAATTGTTATTGTGTACTCTCACACACAAAAGGGACACAGGTGGGCATATAAAAGAGCCGCCTTCATTGGGCAAAATATATTACTGAGCATCTTGAGAAAACTTCCAAGCTCTTGCCACCAACGCACAGCAGGCAAACACCAAACAGAGCCGTGGGCAAACAGGAAATGCAGACGGTGGATGTCTAGAGGAACAAAGCCAATGCGGTCCCATGGGTGTCTACTTTACAACAGTCACATATTCTGTGATGAGGCTTAAGAGCTCATTGCCTTTAACAACTGCTAAGGAGAGGAAAGAGGCGGCGACGATAGTACGTGAATTTGCATGTTTAGGCGGTGAAGACGTCAAATCTACATTAAACTATGAATCAGATGAATGTCTTTGCAGTGGTTCAATGCAAGCCGTTTCTGGTTGCCTGTTCGACTTGAGAATGTTCTCAGCCCCTTATTTGTCGTGGCAAGAAAACATTTCACAGTCTCATCTGGACTTTTGGCTGCATTATTCATCCACATTGCTCCCTTACTATGTTTACTTAGTGTGGCGGGTGTTTCATTTATGCACCCTCCAATAAGTGAAGAGGACAGGCTCAAAGATCTACTTTGAATAAACCCTGGTTCAGTTCACCAACCAAATATTTGAAGTCAGAGAAAATGGCACGGTGCATAGGGCATGCAAGATCCATAGGGTGCACTGTAGCTAATCGTATGCTTCATATCACACACCATGCATAACAGATTGTACTAAGGTCGTACAATCTGTATAATATCAGGCCAGGGCAAACACTGCTTCTGAGCATGCTATTAGAGTGGACGCAGATGAATGTGCCTAAATTGGTCACGGGCAGGATGAGAGGAAGAAGGATCAGAATAGGATAGAAAAGCTGTAAGAGTCAACCTCCCACTACCACGCCTCTGTGTGTTCTGCAGTGTGCTCGGCTGCATTGCATCGTCTCCCCAAACAGCCTCAAAAGCCTCGCCCGCCCCCACCCTCAAATACCCTGCACTCTTAGCTCGCTGTGCCCTCACTTCGCCTTTTGGCCGAGGCAACAGTTCGCATAAACAGAGCTTACCGAGGGGCATGCATCAATCCGTGCCTCCTGCATCCGAAATGCCCTTTTGAAAGTACCGGTATTTACATTCTCAGCATTTCCTTACCTTCACCTTAAAAGTGACCCAAAATGCCACCAGAGCATCTTTGCATGGCTAGACAGTTTGGAGCCAGAGAAAGCTCATTTTTAGGATGACTGCTGCTATGGTGTGAAGCACGAACCTGAAAGAGTCACAGGGTCCACTGGGCCTCTGCCCGGTGACATATTGGCTAGGTTTAGAACCGCGTGCCACATGACACTCAAGTAGGTGATGTTAAACTCATCACGCAATGATCAAGGCGTAGGGACGCAAGATGCGTCACGACAATTGTCACATTCTGATGCCCACCTCTGAAGTTCCTTCTAGGACAATTTAGATTTTAATGTTCTGAGATTTCCTGTGTTAAAATTGTGGAGCTGCAGTGACAAAAGGGTTTGCAACAACTCAATTACTCAATAACTATCCTTCACGAATCGTACACTCAGTACCCATTCATGTCTGATTTGAAGATGAGCAAAAACTCAGAAGAGCTATTTTACCATGAATGTGAAAACATCATAATGTAACAATTGCAGTTCAATTGCTACATGCACATATGGAACATAATTGACAGGAGGGCATTATCTCAATACACATGTGCAGATCCTCAATCAGTCTGTGTAAACATTTCAAAATATTGAATTAACACAATCAAGGCAGTAATTTGGTTGTAAAATGATATATTCATGTTTCTGGTACTAAACCTGCCTGACAAGATGTGCTTCTAAAATGGTCTCATGAAATTACTGACAATTGAACACTTTAGTAAAACATGTACCTGTAATAGCTCAGCATCTAATCACATCATCCATCCACCATCTTAAGGGAGCTAAGCCCAAGATGTCAAATCTCAAAATCCATATTTTGCTAATATTACGAGATCACACTGATAGTTCCAAATTCAAAACAAAATCCAAATAATACATGCACATCAACGCCTTGCTCGGCTCTCATTTTGACATTAGGCCTCAACAATGCATTGACTACAATGCATATTATTGTCGTGGCGGCTGGCTTAACTTTGACTTTTAGTCTCGAGCTGGTGTGACCGCAGTTAATTTTGTCATTGTTTACTGTTGTCACAAACAAGAACACAACACCATCCTGAAATCACTAACAAATGTAATATGATAACAAAAAAATGCTCATTACTCACACTGTCATTGATAAAACATATTTTAAAATGTACAAAAGTGCCATCATGCTGGTGTTAAAGGCTGGTGGCGAGCAGTTGGCTGCTAAAGGAGATTACCTGTTCGGCTCGGGACAATCGGTGGACTACTTTTCAAAGGCAGTTTCATAGACGAAAAGGAATCTTCACACTAACCTTTGATGCTGACAGCATGACACAGTTGCCATTCCTACCGATTCATTTTTAACAAACCAGGCTGACTCAAATATGCTGTATTAGAGGGTTATAAAGCACTACTGTAGTTGTGATGTCATTTGTGGTCTTCGATAGAACGCAATTTCACCCAACTTGTCGGCCCCATGATATTGATGAATTATTCTAGTTCATCATTATTCCATATGTTTTAAGCATATACCACGTATTCTTGGAAAAATCAAAAAGGTGGCCGATAGTTCGTTCCCCTTTAATCATAAAATATGCTTCCATGCACAAAAACACTCATCGTCATTAGAATCATAGGTGAGCATGAGCCTATCCCATCTGATTTTGGTGCACCTCGAACTGGTTGCCAGTCCATTGCAGGGCACAGTAAAATTTTGGTGTGATTTGGTAATTTAAAAGTACAGTCTCAGGTGGAATAAATCAATATTTTAAACAATGATAAAACTTTAACAATTCAAGTCATTGTTGGATCCTTTATGTCTGGTGGCGCTCCAATGTCGTGGAGTGTCTCCAGGTCTCAAAAATACAGTGTGAGTGACAGCCGTGAAGCGGACAACAATAGCAGAGATGCCCAATTCTCATCGGATGTGTTGACATATATTACCCTTTCCGAACAGCCCTTTCTTCTCACACGTGCTCAAACACGCTACAATAGGTGGAGAACAATGTGCAATCACAGTGGTCCTTTCCATGTCTCTGACCCCTCGAATTCGCTCCGGTAATTAATGGGCCAATTAATGTGTGTTTATTCTGGACAACCGCAGATGTAGTTGTATTGTGCCTCTCTGTGAACATCGAGGAGTTAGACAGATAAATCTAAGCGAGGTGCATCTGTCCTTGTGAGTGCCAACCGTTTCCCCCGTAACCTTCCTCTTCCCCAACGGCCCGAATGTGAGACTGTCTCACAGCCAATCAGGTCAAAGCTTGGTTTCACCCCCACGCGCTCCCAATGTACTTGACATTGGCAAGATTAATTGCCTTGTGCACTGGGCAAATGTGTTACCTTCTAGTGTAATACAGGTGTCAGAAATGTGACTCTCTGGATTTCCTCAATATGAAATTCAGGGGGATAAGAATAACCTGTTCCATTTTGTCCAACAAAGGGTTCACGAAGCCTCATTCACCCCCCCACCCCACCTCCCTTGTAAACTCTCACAGGCTGTAAATCTTGCCATAAAGTCTCAGCTGTGAGCCCCACTGACCTGTAATTTTTTTCTCTGTGTGTTACTATGTCATTGAGCTTCAACGGCCCGCGTCCAAACTGTAACTAAACATGCACTGTACATCACACTGACTTATTTAAAATACAGCTGCAAGGGCACAGACAATTGATATGATCACTCCAATGATTTAGATGATATTTTTAAACCTTGTTTTTTCTTTTAAAGCATCAAAGGGAATTTGACAGTACACTTGATAGTTATAACGTGAATTGTGAGTACATCATTAGCATTGTGATCTTGCACATCCTACTTACATGGTCAGTGATGGACCTGGCAAGAAACCTCTTGCGTCTTAGCTGGATCAACAGTGCTACCATAACGACCATAATATCCCCCTGCCTCAATTTTCAACGTGAATCCAGCACTGAAGGTTAGTGAGAGTTGTAGTCAGATGACCTTGATGGAATATACCTTCCAACAGAGTTTGGGAAATGTTATGACAATTAGGCAGAACAGGAACTAGCACAGCTGCATTAAAATAAGTGATGTAATTTATGGCGATGCCCAAATCAGTCGCAGCCTCCCATGGAGAGTGTCTGGCAGGAAGGTTGGTGTTCTCACCAGGGACTCGTTACCTAATAATCTGGCCCTGCAGGTGTTCCCGCAGAGGTCAACAATCCGTTAGTCGCATCGCAGCTCAGCGTCTGCCTTCAGGAAACCACCTTGATGGGCTCCATTGCCCTCAGTTCAAACTACAACTTTGCCACTATCTGTGACACGAGACAGTGCCTACTTTGTCATATACTGGCCAACTTCATCAGCTGTTAATTACACATTTTATGCACTCACATCAATACATTTGCTTGAAGGTCTGTTAGAAGTAATTCATCTGGGAGGAGTATACTTGACATGAGAAAATCCTTCTGCCATCCAATCGAAAAAGATGTGCCCATAAGATAGGCTGTTTGTTTATAGTTCACCCTGATGAAGTTCTTTTTATATACTCGTTTGACGTTTGACGTTGTTTGACAAATACGAGTGTAAAACGAGATGAATGAAGCATATATGTAACACAAATCACCATGCCATAAAACCATCATTTGTGTCGGGAGGGTTTTTATTGCTTCTACATCTGAAAAGTAACATTGGTTCACTTAAAAACATCCCCATAGTTTTACAGTGTGACAGTTTGACTCAGGAATGGATTCACTGTTTATAAATAAAAATACAAACAAACCAGAGTTACCATAGTGCATAGGTGTCAAACGCAGGTCCTGAAGGGCCGCTGTCATGCAGATTTTCCCTAAGTCTACCTGTTGCAACACAACTGATTCAAATGATCAGAGCATCAGCAAGCTCTGCGGAAGCTTGACATTGAATCTGTTCATTTGAATCAGGTGTGTTACAAGAGGGAGACTTGGAAAACATGCAGGACAGCGGCCCTTCAGGATCTGAGTTTGACACCTATGCCATAGTGGTTCTAATGGTAATGATTCAGTTTTTGTTGAGATTTGGGTTTGTTTCCTCATGCGCCTTTTTTGCCTTCCTCGTTAGGTTGTATTTCCACCTGTTCTATTCATCTAGGTGCCTTGCGTCAACCAATTAGCTCCCTCAACCCATTGTGTCTTGTCCAGGTGTTCTTTGCTGGCTTGTCAGTTGGCTTGTATTTCATACCCTGGTCTCTGTCTGTTCTTTGTCGGATCGCTGCTGCTGTCGCATTTTGTTTTACTGTCATGGTTGTTTGTTACTTTGGTTAATTGTGATTTTTCAGGACTGTATTTTGGATTTAATTTTTCCAGTGTATGCCTGCAAGTGTTTTTTTCCCATTTTGTTCAGTACTCCCTGGTTCGCCTGCTTTTTTTGGGTCCACGAGCATCACGTTGACATGACTAATAGAATTACAGTAGGTGAATACAACCGAAGCTCTACAGGCAACAAAGCAGAAAAAGCATTCACAAAATGTTGTGTACCTCATGACTGAATAACTTGTTAAATCACCTTTTATCAGCAATAATCTCACATATACTGCAAACCTACTGTGCCGAATCTCATCATACTGAATCTCAAAAAGCTATTGAACAATGCTCAAATTGCTTTTGAGGGAAGAGAAAACACTTTGGACGGTTGGCAAGAAAATGATAGAAGCGAAAGATTACACACTCTGGTTGTTCCTGTGCTGGTATAAAAAAAAAGAAGCATTTGGGTAGAGGATCAGTGTCAAGAAGAGAAACAACCTTTGACATGTGTCGACACAAGGTCACAGACAGGAAATGTAGGTAAAGAAAATATAAGGGTTTCGCAGACAGCTGTCTCATGTTTTCAGCAAGTGGGAGAGATGGGAAAAGTAAACATAACTATCACTTCCCAATGACGGCTCTTCCCGCTCCCTTGGAGAAGTATGGCAAACCAAACGCAGACGAAACAGACCTCTTAACTTCTTTTTGACAGATTATATACACATTTGAAAATACTCCGGCAGCTGTTGCGGGAGGAAGTTAAGATTTTTGGAAATGAAACTGATATGATCGCTATACAACAAAAAATGTGCATGAGATCTCAAAGTGGTGACAGCTTTTGAATGTGCACAAATGTAAATGCTGCATGTCATTTCACGCATTGGGCTTGGAGCACACACATGAGTAAGCAGCCTTATACAACAGCTTCAGAATGTGAATGCGCAGAAAATAAAGTGTAGTGTAGACTAAAATTCAAAATGACTGGTTTTACAACTGAGAGAGAACACAAAGAGAGCAATTTCATACTTTTGATCAAGAGTACTTTTGACAATGCAATCAATAGGGAAAATGTGTCAATATTTTTTTTTGGTTATGATTAGCGGCTCTTAAAACGTGAGCCCTGCATCTCATCCTCCCATAGACCTGACAGAGGTTTGCTGGATCGTGTAAATGAACGAGTAAGAGGTTAACCACTGTACATCAATTGGGGGACATCAATTGATAGAGTAGATTGCGGTGATCTGTTTCCTCTAGGGCTCTTTTGAGTTTCATCATTTTTCTACCGCTTTCCAAAATGCAGTGTCTCATTAGAACTCAAAGTACAATACAAACTGTGCACAAGTGGAACTTTTCCAAGAGACAAGACACCAAAATATATGGATGTAGTCAATTTGCTCTGCTCTGATCCAACGTCATTGACTGGATGGTTACTGTACATTAATTCACTCAAGCTTTCCATCCATGAAATAAGAGATTTCTTTGGAGTTTTTTTTTTTAGCAAAACGCAGGAGCCGGCCTCTCCTAGAGATGTGAATACAATATGACTGAACCACCACTATTCTGTGCCAACTAACAAACAGTTGTTAGGAAACTTGTGAATGAAGTTTGACATTCTTGAATTTTTAGCCTTAAGCAAGCGCATGCAACAACCAAACACAGCTTGTCAGTCGAGTTTGGTGCCAAGAATATTCTGCTGCCATACGTTTCCAAATCTTTCTACGAAAAAAATGTCACCTCAGGAGTATATACAAACACGACTTGATCCCTTTCTCTCAAAGCAGTGTTGAAAAATATGTGCCAATGCCACAGAAATTATGCCAATATATTTTGCTTTTGTGTACAAGGAATTTTTGCAACATTTATTTTAGAAGGATTTTAGTCCCCATAAATGCCATTACGAGCCATTACTCTTTTGTAACTAGTAAGATGGGTGAAGAAAATTCCTCAAAATGGACAACAATAATGGCAAATCTGTGCATGTGAATTATATTTTGGGAGGGGGGAAATCAACAGAATATTACCCTTTTTTATACTTTTGATGCATTCTCATGCCTTTATTTTTTTAATAAATGAATGAAAAGAAGAATACTTAAACATGTTGAATGTTGTATTAGCTTATTTAAAACGAGCCCTTTCTATGTTTGTCTACAATCAATTTATGAAAGCAGAAGCACCGGCTTTACCATTTACAGTGAAAGCTCTTTACTCTGGCTAGAGTTTTCCAAAATGTTAGATTTTAGTGAAGCTAATACACAGTTTGTCCATGAGTGAAAGGTTGAAAAGCAATTTAAAAAAGGCCAGTACAGTATACAGTATTTGTGGTCATGGCTTTGACAAAATTTAAGTGGACAACTCAACTGACTGACCAGTTCTGAAAGCAATTTTCACACGTTGTGTTAAAAGGTCACAATTACTATTTTGTTTGTTTCTAGTGTGAGATTATTTTTTAACCACACATTTTTTTCCTCACCTGCCTGTCAACCTTACATTTGTCAGCACAGCATGCTCAATGAGCACCCTTTTACTTTGTGTCATTCTGTACCCTGACTCAAACCATACTGACCATTTTGTGATGGCAATCCAGAATTTCACAGACCATCATGGCTCCCAATCTTGAGCTGTTTTGCTCCATGCACTGCAAAAGTTCTTATTTGCTGTCATTATCTGCCCCTTCCTTTCAATATAGTAAAAAAATTAAAAAAAAACCAAGCCGCATCACCATTAATGGCAGTGTGAAATGTGGGTGCTACTATATATTCTCATACATTTCTAGGTAATTGGGGAGGCCCTTACCTCTACCCTGACCAAAGTGGTCAGCCATCATGATAATAAGATAAAATCCAGATTCTGTGTTCGACTTTGGATGACTATCCTTGCTGGAGAGTATACGCTTCCTTAAACCTCAAATTATGGGAGAAGGGGGACAGAGGCAGCATGTCCCCCACCACAATGTCCTCTACATCTCCTTGAAGCAACTCTTAAGTGGCTTAGAGTGGTCTTATTTCCCTCCACAATAAATTGAAGGAGACAGTATAAGAGATGGTCTGACTTGAATGTAAGGACTTGTGAAAGCTTTCCACTGCCGGCTATTTTATGAAGGATGTGGTGTGGTCGGGTCAGCACCCGTCAAAATATTCTGCGTCATTTTGGCACGCCGATGACTCTTCGCTGAACCAATGAGTTGCAAGTGTGGGCAAGAGTCGCTAATTAGGCGAGAGTCTCTTGCTGTATCAGCTCGGCCACAAGTGATCCCCTGATAATGATACACATGCATTTTACTAAAACGCTGTCAGGCTGCAGACACACAAGGTTGTTCGGCAAATCTATAGTCTCATATCTTTAGTCTAATCTCAGCACATTAACAAGAACCGTCATCAGGAACCAGGGCTCAATAGCTCGGATAAAAATAGAGCAGGACTGTGTTATTGGCAATAAAGTCACTACTCACTATAATAATTCTTCAAAAAGTAAAATCTTTAAGTTTCTGCAAAGTGACCAATGACTGCACATTTGCATCTTGAGTCGCCTATCAGGAATTCTTTTCCACCCCTCCATCATATCATCACCTCGCTGGTGGATGTTAGCGCAATCCACTGATCGTTGATCATTATGTGAGCTGTGAAGTCCAGCGGTTTGAATGACTGTGTGTTCAGTAATTGTGAGGGAACGGTAAATTTACATTGTTACTGGATCCTATGTCCCGTGTCATTTCTGCCGTGTGGACCATTTAAAAATATATTCATGGGTGAGGGGTTTCATGAATACCTGAAAACGTGAATGTTAATTGAGAAAAAAACGGACTTTAAAGGTGCTTAAAGAAGTTGATACCAGTACCGTGGCCATCTTTTATCTGATTTCATTTAACACAAATGAGAAATATCTCTATGTAAAAGCTATCCCATGAAGCAACCTTCAGGTGATTATGATACTGAACATGCACCGTGTTGTATTATAAAATAATTAAATGCCAATAATAAAATGAGCTCAGTCTTTCCCATTAGAATGAATATATGAGGGAGGAAACCCCAAACTCACAAATTCAAAAATTATGAGACATTATTTTGAGCCAGGATGAGAACTAAAAATGCTGTTGCAATTGACACAGCATTTGAAAGTGACTGTTGTACTTGAAAAAAATAAAACTGTAACAGAGGCAGCAAGAATCACTGTAATATGAATGCAACTTTACAATAATTATGTTGCGACTAAACGGGAGAGAATTCATCAAGATGACTTGAAAATTTTGACTTATGAGAGTCTATTGAGAAAATATGAAAAAAGGAAGACTGCATATCCAAATCATTCTGGGTCAAGGGGTTATTTTATGTACTTCATGTGTGAAGTATTGACGAACTGCCTCAAAAAACAAAGCCAATTGTGCGGACCACAACCACTTGGTAACAACCGATTCAGTGGCCTCGTGTGTTTAGCTATTAAGAGATAACACAGCTGATGGAAACTCATAAAATGTTAATGCTGTTTAAACACATTTGTGGTGAAAACAGAAGGCTGGCATTCTTGGGATACTTGCGTCCAGATGTCTCAAAGCTGACACGCCAATTAGTTTTTTTTTCTGAATCTGGAAACATTAGTCTGGTCTACTTCAGGCTGATGAATCCTGTTCCATATTCCTCCTTTTACTTGAAGGAAAGCCAACTGTTTAGTGCTGTTTTGTCCATTTTGTCTATAAACACAACTATCCCTAAGGGTCTATTTTGGGAACAGCAGCAGCAGGATTCATGCCAAGGTAATGACGCTGAACACAAAAGCACGTCACCTGTCCTTGAAGAGCGCATGTCAGCTGGGATGTCAAGGAGTAACAACATTCCTGTTTTCAGGAAAACATTCATCCCAGTGTGAAGTCATTATTTCATGAGACATCACCAAAATATAATTTAGATTACTTTGTATCTCCAGTGGCTTTTATAGATTTCAAATGGTGCGACACTAGCCACTTGGGTTGGCTGCACACCAATAAAACTATACCACTGTAATCCATTACACTGATGTCCTTTTTAAACTTTCATGTATCATCTATTGACAATGTTCGAAAGCACAATACCCTACATGATTTATCAAAAAATTAACAACTGAACAAAACTGTTATTTTCATCGAACAAATATAATATAGGTCCCGATTACACAATTTTACCCTCTGAACTCTCCCAAACTAAAAACTGTCCACCAAAATGCCCCAATAGGAGTGTATCATATAACATGTGCCGGCATTTGGCTGTGACGATCTGCGACCTCTCAGTCTTGTAGGCTTTTCATTCATCATCATGCCGCCTGTTTGTTGCTGTCGGTTTTGTTATTGTTCTTGTGTGACCACAAGAGCTTACATGTCATTTTGTTTCCACACAAAATAAATACAACAACTCAGCTGCTGTTTGACCGTTTCACCACACAAATCCCAACCAGCCTTCCTCCCAAAATCTGTTCAAGCAAGAGCCCAGCCATACACCAGATGACTGTTTGTGTTTACTCACCCTTTTGCCCTCCTTGCCTGGTTCGCCTGGCTGGCCTGGCATGCCATCCAGTCCCTGTATTGGAAATATATATTATAGTGTATATTGCTTTTTGGGGAAAAAGGCAATGCAGAAAGGTATTTGACACGCGAGTGAATAACTAGTGGAACTGCTCCTAGGATAGGTGTTTCTCATTAAAACAGCGTATATAATGACAAAAGAACTTTCCACCTTTTTTTTTAAAGAATTCAACGACAACCTTGGTTTGTTCACAACTTATTTGCAAATGCTTTACACGTTCAATTTGTGTCTTAAAATTAATTGCTATGTTTGTCATAGAAGGTCTGTGTATGGATATTCATAATTCACATTCCATTTCATTGGATATGTGATGTTCAATCAGTTACCTTCTCTCCTTTGTCACCACGGGGGCCCTGAGGATGAAAAAAGATAGAAAGAAGAGAAAACGTGTTCAAACATATACAAAATGAATTCATTTATTAAAATTTTCAATTCAAAATATCATGCTTTGTTATGATCAGGAAAGAAAAGTAAATTACCTGATCTCCTTTGAGGCATTCAGTGACAGCCTAACAATAAAAAAATAAATAAAAACAAAAACAGTCATTGTGATTATGAAGATAATATTTTCATACACCATATCGATAAAAATATTTAGACATTTGATTTGTACACCTACAGATGTAATCATATGAAGTGATAATGTGACCTCCATTTCAAAATGGTTCATGAAGAGGAGTGTCTTAATCCTTTTGGCTATGTCACCTTATATATACGATGAAACATTCCAAGTTGGAAAGTCTCACTAAGGCGACACAACTGGTAACAAGCTATTTGGCCTTGGCCTCCATGACACGGAGAGTGGTGGGATCGTGGTAATTACAAGTCCCCAGACTGCCTAATGCCCACCACCCGGATCGGGAAAACAGGCGTTCATCCTCAGCTGGGCCACAAAATGGACACGAGACCAAAGAGAACGTCTCACTTTTCAACTACAAGCCAAATGAACGGTGTTGTGTTTCAATTGGCATCCAAGAGTCAAGAGCTGTTGACTTTTCTTGGAAACAGCTGTCGAAACGGACGCCCCCGGCCCATGTCTTCTGAATTAGTCAGAGGCCTTGTTCAGGGTTGGAAAGTTAACAAGAAGCTTAAAGACACTTGAGGTTACAAGCTTCAGGACAGTCAGTCACAGCTCATTCATTCAACACATGTACAATGGTGCATCTGGTGAAGCCTTGGAAGATTTTACACTTGCATACTCAGCATATCTATCCGAGATATTTTTTTTTCTCGGTTTTCAGAAGTGTAAAATGTCATCTCTGAGTCGTCCTTGGGGAATGCGAATGTGCAGTATATATTCAGCTTATTTCAATTTCCAGAATTTTAGAAAACATACACCACAAGTTTTTCACTTCCAACAAAATGTTCCGTCATGTTGTGAAGTTTCAACACTGCGCATAAGTAAGCCCTCAAGTAATTAGTTAGCAGTTGGCAATTTATTATGCTCAGTGGCAAGGCAAAGCAAAGCAGTTTTATTTATACAGCAAATTTCATACAGAAAGCAACTCAATGTGCAGACTAAGAACACTAAAAATTGAGATGTGCTAACAATCTCTGGAGTGAAAGGGATAAAACAAATGATGTTGCAAGACAAAATACAATTTTAACATGACTTGTCTTTATGTGACTGTTACAATCATAGTGTCAATTATCAGATCACACATTGTGTATTACTTTACAATCATAGTGTCAATTATCAGATCACACATTGTGTATTACTTTCCTTTAGTGACAATTTTGATTGGACACGATACAGATGACTTTTTGGGCAACTATAATTGATCCCGATACCAATACTTTGTGTGATATATTTTTTTCAGCCCAATAGAACACATGACAATAACTGACAACAACTCACACATGCACTTTTTTTGTTTTATTCATTAGTGTGCATTTGGAAAATGTCCTGCCTGATGCTTTGGCGCTCTGTGTCCTCACTCACATCGGTCAGAGAGCAATCAATGCACCTCCAGATTTTGGCACTCTGAATACCCAAATGGCACATTCCAACAACGCTGTGAGTTTCCGAACGGTTGGAATGGAGCAGAGCGTGCTTTGCTTCCGGTAACTTTCAGGTGTCATAAAATGGAAGAAAAATGGAGTGGATCTACAGGTACCTTTTAGCTATAACAGCCTCTGTGCATCAAGGAAGACAATTTATTTGTAAAGGAAACATCATGAGATAGAAGTACGACATTGTGAACTTACAGGCAGTCCTGGAGCTCCGGGCAGACCAATATCACCCTGTGAACCAAGACAAGGGTAATTAATCAAATTTCAGTCAATGGTGAATTACATACTGTAGGTCAATAGCATATGGGACTAGTGCGTTACGAGTGAAGAAAGCTCGTTAATGTTGTATATATATTTTTTTCACTGCTATCAAACAGTAATGTCAGCTAGAATAAGACTGGAATAATAGCTCAACCAATGCACAAAAGAAAAGCCCATTAACCTCTATTTACAGTGTATGGTGAGATGAAGCCTGTCAAAAACACGTTTGCATCATCAGTTAGGACGGATTGGCTTGTGCCATTAAATGTGTCATCTTAAAACAAGTAAAGTGGTACCACAGAGGTGTGAAAGCTTTGCCACATTAAGAATGGACAGTTACGATAGCAATGTTGACATTGATATGGTTGTGGAAAAACATGTTTTGATAGCAGCACAGCAAAATATAATCATTATTTGCTCATCCTTTTGCCTCTCTCACTTTGTTTCCTCCTCCTACACTGTCCAACATTAATAAGAGAACGCTCCCTTTCAATACCCGGAATAAAAATGGTTGGATCTCAAACTGAATGAAAGATACAACTGTAGTTTGGTAGTTTGTATGGTAGATTGTATCCATTGTTATATCTGACTGAATATGACGTTTGAAAAGATGCCTGCTGCGGACCATTTAAAGCAGGCATGTCTAGCTCCGGGCCTGGAGGGCCACCGTCCTGCCTGTTTTCCATCTCTCTCGGCTGCAACACACCTGATTCAGGTGATCAGGTCATCAGCCAGCTCTGAAGCAGCATTAGGACATTCCTGATTATTTGAATCAGGTGTGTTGCTCCTGGGAGAGCTAGAAAACAGGCTAGACAGTGGCACTTTGGACACCCCTGATTTAAGGGGTTGACACTACTTTATGCTTCCAAATTTGACTCTTTTTGATAGTTTGACTGGGGGAAGAAAAATATAACAAGTTTAACTCCTTCCAATTCCACATCAGCACGATAAGACACCCTGGGGACTAAGAAGCTCTGGTCCTTCTTGACTCCATGTTGGAAAAGTTCTGAACTAAATACACTTAGAAGGTGTGATGTCATAACTCGTTTGTGACATAAGAGGACCCGCTAAGAGGAATCATCCGGGAAGCAAATAACCGATTCCAAGAAATCAAATTACTGGCAATCGGTTCTCAAAAACAACCGTTTTCGATTCCCATCCCTTAACGATACAGATTAAGTCAATATCCAACCAGGCAAGTGATACATGTCCAGCACTGACTGCAAAGATTGGACATTGAGTCTCGAGATTTAATTGGAACCCTTGGTGCCATTCCAATTCTTGCAGATTCGTTTGCATTTTTAAAATTCCAGTTCTCCAGGTTGATGCCCTATCCACTGACCCAAAGAAGAAACTATGTTAATCCAACGAAGAAGTGTGTGCATCTGAGGCTGATAGAAAATGTGTCTTGGCTTTGGAAAAAAAATTAAAAAACATGAATAATGTTTCAGTGGAGAACAATAAGATTAGATTGTGCAAAGGCTTCCTTCCAAATCAAATGGTGTCAAACCTTACTCTGAAGTAAAGTAACCATATTTATTCTACAGAAAATGTCCATTGTTTATGGGGCTATGGGTGGCAGAAACACTCACTTTTTGTCCCTTGGGACCAGCTGGTCCTGGGTCACCTGCTGGACCCTGACAATGAAAACATATGAGGTGTATGATTTTCACCTACATGCAACATCAGTATGTTTGAAAGCGGTTACATTGAGAAGAAAGTGTTTTTGTGTGTCAGCATTGCAATGCTTTTCTCATGCATTTGTAATATTAGCTGTTTCTCCATCCCAAATGTAAGAAAAATGGACTTTAAACACTCAGACCTGATTAAACCCTTTGAAACTTGAAAGTCTTGATTGGTTTTACACTACGTCTAATGGCCGACACCGATAACACAGAAGTAAACAAACATTACCAGTAAGCATTATATTCACTTTGGTTTGATCTGGACTCAGTCGTTTAAAAGCCAAGTTATCTCCATATTACTTCACTCGGCTTGTTTGTCCATCTTTTTAAACATAAGGGCATGTGTTCTTTCGCAGTTTTTTATTTTGCGCAATCGCGCTATATGAATCTGGGCCAAATGAGGGAATTAAAAATATGTCTCAAGTCACTGCTGCATACTGTGTGAATCATGTCACTTAATGACAATACAGGTAAGAAGATTGCACTTTGAGATACAACCGAAGTCATAACTGTTAAGGCCAGTGGATACGATGTCAACGCATACACATGTAACCAGCAAGGAAAACCACAATCTGGTCCCTTATAAAGTCTCAATCTCTGACCCTTTGTGCCCGAGTAAGAACCGTTTCTATAATTGCCTTCATACATATAACCAGCGGCTTGGACTGAGTAAAGGCAAGCCTTGCGAACATTAAATGAGAGAGATAGGGGGCATGGGGAGCAATTGCTGATGGATGAGCCTTGACGCGTATTGACAGGGTAAATTGTTAGCATGCCTCATTAGGTGAGACACATTCGGGCTGGTAAATGCGAGTCTCCTAAATAAATTAGGAGAGAGGAGGAATGGGGGGGGGGGGTGAGAACGACTGCAAAAACATTTGTAATGGTTAAATTAAGTGTCAGAGAAACTATTAATAGTAGATGAGTGCATATCCTTATCACACAAGTCTTGCTCAACCAGAGATGTGACTAACTTATTCTTTCTTGCTGCAAGCCTCTTCCTAAACAGTGTCATAAAAACACCAAATGTTGGTATCCAAAAATATGGAGAAGAATTGCCTCCAAGCTGATTCAGCTGCGATGATTTTGTCATGATTTTCAAAATGTGAGTCTCTTCGCGCGCCTCCATAAAATGGCTGTGGATCAAAAGTGTTCTGGTTGTAAAACATGGGAGCCAAATTCAAATTGACAGGCCAAGCACTTAACTGTGGCAATCTGACACACACGGGAGGAATCCTGCAGCTAATTTCTTTGTGAAGCTATTACTCAACATGGTAGGAACAAAAGAGTATTGGGGATCAAGGTTCAATTTGATAACGAGCACGTAAACAACTCTAGCCTCAGTCAATTACAGAAAGGAATTTGATTAATCGGAATATGCCACCCTTTCTGTAATGAGCAGCCCTGCTCTCATTATTGTACTGAGAAGGTCTGGTAATATGAACACGGTGTGTTGTTATTAGTATTCTTTAACCGTCATTTTGTTGTTTGGACAAAAACACTTTGGGGACTGACAGTAATTCCCAAACATAGATCTGCGGGCTGAAAACAAATTAAAACCATCGACTCCAATTTTACATACTCAGTTCCAGCTATAAAGAAATAAAAAGTTGCTTACACTGTATCATAGGAACAACATTTAATCAATTATTAAAGCTACAATTTGCAAACATGGAGTTATTACATAAGCTTTAGATCAGGGGTGTCGAACTCAGTTTTGTCGCGGGGCAGATTTTAATGACAGTTTCCCTTTGAGGGCCGTTTTGACTGAAACCATATCAAGAAGTGAAGAATAACGTTTTTTCACCTATTGTTAAAGTTACTGTAATGAGGAGTTTGGTAACAAGAAGGTGCTTCCAGTATCACTTTTATTTATTACAAATGAGAATTTCAAATGTTGGTAGAGATTTTAGCAAGCATCATGAAAGTTGGCATCTTTGATTTGGTTTTGCGGGCCACATAAAATGATGTGGTGGGACAGCTCTGGCCCCCGGACCTTGAGTTTGATCATTTGAAGAAGATGTGTTAGAGGACGGAGACATCTAAAATTGGCTGGATAAGACCTCCCGAGGACCCGGACACGGGCAGCCCTACTTTAGCTCATCAGACATTAGACTTGAGAACAACTTCATCATTGCGTTATTGGATCACCTACTTTAGTCATCTATTGGTCATCAACCTTCATTACGCCACAAAAGGGTTTCACATAAAGACATTTTGATGGATGGGTGTAGAAACAAATAAAAACAAATGATTAGCCATACAAGTCAGTGTTATACCATTGCACTGAATATACTTATTGTAATTTGTGGATGCCCTTATGCTTGTTTCTCTTCATTCAGCGAGTCCTTTTTTGGGATTTGTTTTTTTTCTCTTCAAAAAGCTCCAAAAGTTTACCTTTGCTTGGGCTCCGAGTGGAGAAGCAGTTTTGTTTATTTCATCACCTCATTTGCGAGACCGTTGAGGCATATTACGTGGGACGATTTTTGACTGTAAAAAAATATCGGACTACCAATGTTGTCTCACGTTTTTGATTTTGTCTCATATTGTCTTTGGGATATTTGGCCTGCTCCATTTTTGAAAAGTGTTTCTATGCTTATTTTTGTCAGCTCACTGACTTTTTTACATAACACGGGTAGATTCACCGGACTTCCAAAATGAAACTTCTAAATTCTGATCATCTTTAGAATATATTTTGCTCAGTCTCTCAAGCGTGTGGCCCAGTACCACATGACCAGCTGCCCACTACCAGTCTGTGGCCAAGTAGCAGGCTGGTAGTTGGACACAGACACAGGCACAGGCCTTATTATTCGCATGAATGTTTTGTTTACAATATAGAGTTGCATGTGTTATTGTCAAGACTTGCACACAGTCAAATGACACGGAAATATTTTGTATAAGACATGATGACACAAATTCATTTGGAGCATTAATTAATTGGCTTGGCTTCTCTAGTTTCTTATATTTTGTGATATCTCTTGTGATAGATCCCCGAGTGGGTCTAATAAAGTGTCAATTAAGAGTTTTGTCTTGTTTCCCATGTCTCACTGCAAATTACCGATTGCTTGTGTAGAATAGAAACAATTTCAACATGTCCTGATAAATTGATCTTAATTAGAACCCAAGCAGAACCTATTCATGTTGTAATTTACTGAAGCTGCAAAGATGTCTGCTTAATTTACCATGTGTGCCTTTGTGATAGAAGGTACATTCATTCAAATCAAAAATGCATTGTACTTTGTGAGTTCAATCAACGTTGTGAGTTTGGAATAATGCAGGGCGAAACAATTGTTTGGAAAAAAAAACAGTTTTCCGTGTGATACGTGACATTTATTGAACAGGCACCAGGACATTAATTAATTTGTCATTGTTTCACAAATTTAAGAATGATCTCATATGGAAAAGCAGCAAACGAACAAACATCCATCCATTCTTTCAATACATTTTTCCAACCATTAATCCTCATTCGGGTCATGGCAGTGCTGCAGTCCAACTCAACTGACTTTGTGTGAGAGGTGGGGTGTACCATTCCGATTCAAATTCACATATTTGGACAATTTAGAGACTTCAGTGGGGCCAAGAAACATGCTTTTGGAATGTGGGAGGAAGCATGTAAGCCTGGAGCCCGGTATTGAGCCCTCATTCTCGCCACTCGCCCACCATGCTGCCGAGGTAACAAACAACCTGTATATTGTATTTGCGAATGTTCCCATTGTGAGACAAATAAATGTTTTCTTATCTTAAACTGATAACTTGAAGAGAATCCCAAATGCCATGAGAGAACTTATAATTGTTGCTTTGCTGCATGCTCACTCTCGCACAAATACCAGTCGATGTTTTTTGCTGTTTTTCTGACATTTGAACAGACTAACATTTATCAAATGCTGCAATTCTTACATTATCGGAATTTGATTTTAAAAATATTTTGGATGTCTATGTGCTGATTCTAGTCCCAAATAAGGGCATATTTGATGTGGCTCATAGTCCTGTGTCTGCTGAAGCATTTAATCCTTCCTTCCTCTTTAACGACTGCATACGTGTCCTGTCTCAAATGTCTTTAGGTATGCTATTACTTGTGAGCAGATGCCCATGTACGAACAAGTACATGGGCATCTGCTCATACTCTTCCAGCTCAAGTCAAGCATGTAGTGAATTCTAACTGTGCACATGGATGAAGTGTTTTTTCTTTTAGTATTTTCATAGATGGGCGCAGGTAGACATGTGCTTTTGCACCATTGCGGGATTGATCACAGCCAACATGAAGATTGGCAAATTGAAGTGACTCCTCTCAGTCCCATCCATCCATTTTCAAAACCGCTTATCCTGTACAGCAGGAGTGCTCAAACTTTTTAGATCGAAGATCTACTTTTCGATCAACTAACCTCCCAGGATCTACCCTTACCGGCACGCGCGCGCGCACGTGTACACACACACACACACGCGTGCGCGCACACGCACACGCACATGCACGGCCTGATGAGAAACAGCCTGAAACTGAGGCATGCGACGTACTTTTGCAACCTGTTAACTATCATAGCTCACACGTACCGTTTTAAAGGGCTTTCCTGGGCCCGCCTAGATTCCTATTCTTTGCTCGTGCCCTCGGTGAATTGTACACGAAGCAAACTCTGAATGCGAATAATGACGATAAAAGATGGAGCGCAACAGTTCTGATCACAAGCTGCATTGCAGACTGGTGAGATTTAACAACTTTCGGTGACATAATCACGCGCCTAATTCAAGATTTACCTGCTTTATTTTATTTTTCAATATTTTTTTTGGTGAAAATGAGACTGATAAGATGATTAGGGTGCAGTGTACATTAACACAAAAAAATATATTATTAACATGTACAAAGACACACAAATGGTTGTTTGTTTTTTTTCTCCTCGACACTCCTCGGATCTACTTGGGACCTGTCTTAGATCTACCGGTAGATCAGGATCTACCTAATGGTCACCCCTGCTGTACAGGATCGTGTGGAGTTGCTGGAACCTATCCCAGCTCACTTTGGGCGGAAGGCAGACTACACCTTGAACTGGTCGCCAGTCAGTCACAGGGCACATTGAGAGACAAACAAACATTTACACCCACATCCACACCATCACTGAGTGGGAACCGATCCCATGCTGCCTGCAGACATCAGCGACTTCCGCTCATTCCCTTAAAATTCAATGCGGGAGATGCGCACGGTTGGCTTGGTGGAAGTACAACAAACT